>NC_056737.1:694437869-694627869 GCF_019279795.1 Protopterus annectens | reverse complement strand
TCTTGAGCTAGGCTTTACCCATAATGCTCCTCTGTTAAATTAACCCAGATCTTGTTTGCCGCTTCATGTGTCAGACAAGTATGACCCTCTCAAGCTTTGGCATATAATTAAAGTACGTTTTTTCATTAAAAATATCTTTTCTTCCTTCTTATAAATCTCCCTTCAGCTTCTCACTTTCCTTTTTCTACCATTAGTAGTTCTTTCCTCCGTGCATTGTTAGTACTTCTTTGTACCTATTTTGGTATTCTCTTAAATACCATTGCTGGTCTCTTCCTTCATTCTCTCTGTTTAAAACAAAAAAAAAACTTTCTCTGTTCTTCTTTTGTGGATGAGTGTGTGTGTGATTACTTCATTATGGCTGACAAGTAGCTGTCTGCATGCAACAGTGGCCCCACCCAGGGCAATGGTTTTGACTGGCCCACAAAACCAGGAGAAGATAGCCGACGGTTTGCACCCCTCTGCGAGTCAGGGCTTGTGTACCAATGCATGTGAAGACTGGATCCAGCAGATCGCAAGTAGGAAATTACTAGACTTATTCAACAGCGAGACACATTAGGGCACTGTTGGCCATCCACTGCACCCAACCCATCTGCAGTTCTCTCGAATAGGTCCTGCCACTGGATCAAGATAGGCTGGGATGAGATAGTGAGACTATCTGCGCAACTTTCTCTCACCATAATCCAATTCAAGACATCACTCCCCCCAAGTCCTGTGGCGATGGGTGAATGACGATGCAGCAGGTGCTGCTATATTGGAAGCTGTAGCCACAGCCTCACACAGAGAAGTGCCCAGGGCAACGGGTCGCTGCCTTCTGGACTGAAGCAGCAGTGTAGTTCGGCATCCCCCCTGCGTGTCTGAGCAGCCCTATTTAGGATCACTCTGCTCACCTCCATGGTCTGAAGAAGGGGCTAGAAAAGGTGCCCTAAACATAGCCTGCTTTATCCTACCCCTGGCCTGCTTGCCGTGGCAGGTGGGGATCCCAACCATACGGTCAAATCACAAAGAAAAAAAATTGGTGACTTCGCCACCATTAGCACGCTGGAATGTGCTCATGCTCATGGATAGCTCCAAAACAGACAGACCTGAGAGACAGACAGCACGTGTTGCAAGAGAACTTGGCAGGTATAACATCCAGATAGCAGCCCTCAGCGAGACCAGGTTCGCAGACGAAGGCCAGCTGACAGAAGTTAAAGCTGGTTATACTTTTTGTGAGTGGCTGCAGCAGCAATGAATGTCATATGAAGCAGGAGTGGGTTTCGCCATCAGATCTAATGTGATCAGCAAATTAGCCAGCCTCCCAAAAGGATTCAATGACCGACTCGTGTCTCTGCGGCTTCCCCTCAAAGGAAAGTGCCACGCCACCTTCATCAGTGTATATCTCCCACCATGACAAATCCAGAGGAAATTAAAGACCAGTTTTATGAACACTTCGAGTCTCTCATAGCATCTGTGCCCAAGCCAGATAAGCTCTTCATCTTAGGCAACTTCAGTGCCAGAGTTGGTGCAGACTACCAGTCATGGGAGGGTATCATTGGGAGGAATGGAGTCAGGAAAAGCAACAGCAATGGTCATCTACTTCTGAAGACCTGCGCAGCTCATGACCTGTTGATTACAAACATAGTCTTCTGCCTACCCAATCATAACATGATGTCCTGGATGCATCCACGCAGCAAGCACTGGCATCTCATTGATTATGTCAGTAAGGAGAAGGGACAGGCAGGATGTTAGAGTGACTAAGACCATGTGTGGTGCAGACTGCTGGACAGACCACAGACTCATCCTCTCAAAACTCAACATGCACATTCAGCCTAGGTGGCACCTGCAGGGGAAATAGACCAATAGGCACCTGAATGTCAGCAAGTTAGAATGGCACTCTGTATGCCAGAACTGCAGTGAGGACCTCAACAGTAAGCTTGACCAACTCGGCTTCAGCACCAGTGGTGCAGAAGAGGACTGGGCAGCCTTTAGGGATGTGGTCTAGAACACTGCTGTCGCTTATTTGGACCTGAACACATGCAAACACCAGGACTGGTTTGATGATAATGATGAAGACATTCAGAAGCTGCTAGATAAGAAGTGTGAATCCTCAGATCACTCCAGCAAGACACTACATCCGTCTCCAAGAAAGCAGCCTACAACTCCATCAAAAGGAAGGTGCAAGCAAAGCTCGGAGAGCTGCAAGACTCCTGGCTCAGCAGAAAGGCAGATGAGATCCAGAAGTACACTGATAGCCACAACTCCAAGCATTTCTATGATGCCCTGAAGACCATCTACGGGCCACAGTCCTCTGGAACATCACCATTGCTCAGTGCCAACAGGTCCACCGTGCTCACTGACAAGAAAGCCATCCTGGAAAGATGGGCTGAGTATCAACAATGTCCTGAATAGGCCTTCCTCTTTCAATGCCGGCCATTGACTACATGCTGCAAGTCGCCATTAACACCTCCCTGGCAGAACCTCCAAAGGAATCCGAGGTTAAGGAAGCATTAAGCTCCTCTCCAGTAGTAAAGCACCAGGCTCTGACTCCATTCCAGCCGAAATCTACAAAACAGTGGGACCAGTCTTGTTACAAAAGTTCACTGAGCTCTTCCAGACCATGTGGCAACAGGAGGTTATCCCTCAGGAGCAAAAGGATGCTACCATCGTCCATCTGTACAAGAGAAAGGGAAACAGGCAGGCTTGTGACAACCACAGAGGAATCTCTCTCCTGGTCATTGCCAGCAAAATCTGTGCCAGAGTCCTCCTCAACCGCCTCATTCAACGCATGGAAGATGGACAGCTGCCAGAGAGTCAGTGCGGCTTTAGAGAGGCCCAAGGGACACTGGACATATTTGCAGCACGTCAAGTTCAGGAGAAGTGCCAGGAATGAAGCAGAGGTACCTTTATACAACGTTCATAGACCTGACCAAAGCCTTTGGCACAGTCACTCGTGAGGGGCTATGACAGATCATGGAGAAGTTTGGCTGCCCAGGCAAATTCATCAGTATGGTGTCCCAGTTCCATGATGGCATGCTTGCTAGAGTGCTGGATGACGGAGATCTCTGATGCCTTCCTAGTCACCACTGGAGTCAAGCAAGGCTGTGTATTGGCACCCATGCTGTTCAGCATATTCTCGACCATGCTGGCAGATGGCTTCTGCAATGACGAAGAAACCAGTATCAAGATCAGATACAGGACTGATGCAGGCTCTTCAATGTGCAGAGGCTACAGGCCAAGAACAAGGTTAAAGAGACTTTGTGCGCAATTTCCTGTTTGTAAATGACTGCGCACTCATTGCTGCCACAGAGGCCCAGATGCAGCAGAACTGCTTTTCCACTGCCTGCAGAAACTTCGGCCTCACAATTAATACCAAGAAAACTGAGGTTTTGCATCAGCTCGCACCGCAGAAGACATATGCAGAACCAACTATCACCGCTGAAGGTGAGATCCTGAAGGCTGTTGACAAGTTTACATACCTCAGCAGCACACTCTCTAGATATGTGAACATTGACGCCAAGGCAAGCTCCTCATTTGGATGGCTGTGGAAGTCAGTCTGGGAGAGGAGAGGTGTCAGACAGTCCACAAAGCTGAAGTTGTACAAGGCAGACGTACTGCCCACACTACTGAATGCCTGTGAGACATGGACTGTGTATGAGGGTCATGCCAAAAATTTGAATCGCTTCCATATGAACTTAAGAAGGCTGCTGAAAATTACCTAGCAGGACAAAGTTCCAGACACAGTTGTCCTCTCTCAAGCTGGACTGCCACGTATCTACACCCTGTTGAGGAGAGCCCAAGTCAGGTGGGCAGTCCACCTTGTATGTATGCCAGACACACGCCTCCCCAAGAGACTGTTTTGTGGTGGACTTGCAGGAGGAAAACGTGCACAAAGTGGGCAGAAAAAGCACTTCCAAGGACATGCTGAAAGTCTGTCTGAAGAGCTTTGGCATTGACCCGGATTTCTTGGAAACTCTAGCGCAAGACCGCCCCTGCCTGGCAAGGCTGCATCAGCAAAGGTGCTACCTCCTACAAACAGAGCAGGACCACAGAGGCACAGAGGAAGCATGAGCGCGTAAATCCACAGCCAACTCTTTTGCCAACCAACCCAAATGACCACTTTTGCCCAACGCAGCAGAGCTTTCTGAGCCCGAATCAGACTGATCAGCCACAGCCGGACACACCATACTCAGTCAACCTCCTTGACGGATGCCTTGTTCATCGCCGACAACGACGGATGAACACAAAAAATAAAACAACAAAATGGCTGACAAATCCAAATCTTCAGCTAAGTCACCTAAGGGCACCTTTGGGGTTCAAAAAGGTGCAGAATTTGTGAGAAAAATGCCCAACTCAGACAGGCATGTGTGATATGTTTATCGCCTGGGTAAAGTTCACCTGCAGGAGGATTCTTCAGTATGTTACTGTTTCTCCACCAGGACACTCTCACTGAACAGAGAAATAAACTTATTTTTATAGAACTGCTAAAAGATGACTTTGTAGAGGCCATTTCTGGGTCCAAGACGGAAGCCAGTTCATCTTCCTCTTCATCATCTTCTTCCAAGAAGTGATGATCTTTGGTTCCTAGCACTTCGGAACCACGTAAAAAGATTTCTAAACAGCCTTCAGTGTCAACAGGTTCCTCTGCACCAAACAGCAAAAAAGATTCAACACCTACCAAGACTTCAGAATAGACTTCAACTGCCTCAGCACCAAGAGACTCATCAGTACCAGAGCAGTCAGAGGTTATTTTTTGTTCCAAGATCTAGATATTCTCGTTCTGTAGATCCATTTAAGGATAGCCCACCAAGCCCCTTTGTTGATCTTAGACCCCCTAGGTCTCCTTCGACTTCATCCATTCAATCCACTCAAGAGTCTCTTGAAATAGGACATTATGAGACTGGTGGATCAGCTCCTCATGGCAAGGGATTGTCTTCAGTTCCTAGCCAAGTCGGCACCAGGACCGGCTCTATTACTACACCATCATTTCTTCCTCCTCCAACTCCTTTTGAGTTATTGGAGCCCATGGTTCCGACAGACCTGGCTTCAACTCCGGTTCCGGTAAGAACATTTCTGGAACTGAGGGTTGCCTTGAGTTTCTCCGGCTTTCAGGACGGAGGCCTCCTGAGGTCGTAGACTCCTGGCCAGTTCTGGATGCATGGATCAACTTCATTATCTTCAGATCCTTCCCATGCCCCTCAGTGCTTGGGCCTTTATTGGATCACCCAGGCTTTGGTTTTGGAGGTTGTCTCCTCAGTGCAGGGTGGGACCTTGGTTCAGGAGGATTCTGTTTCAGTTCTGGCTCCCATCCCCTCTAGGGGGCCAGCCTTGTGAGTCACCGGAGAAGGCCTTGTCCACTGGGGACTGCAGTCTCTGCCATTCATGTCCAGCCAGACTTCTACCTCTCCTCGACCAGAGTTTTCATTAGTCTCTTCCCTGGGACAGAGGGCACAAGAGCTCCAGGAAAGACCCTCTTTGGTGGTTTCCTCTTCGGACACTTACCCGGAACATCCTCCCAAGGAAGTACCTGTGAAGAAAAAGTACAAGAGGAAGCACTTAAGACTCCCCGGAGGTGTCCTTCACCAAAGATACCAACTTTGATGAATGGGAAGGTTCCCCCAGGTCACCCCCTGATGATGTTTCCTTCGGGGACATCCTAGAGATCCTGAAGGAGAGGGGGTGACTGGACTTCCTCCAACCTTCTTGAGGAGTTGGTATACTTGGAAGCTTTTTCTTCTGAACTTTCCACTTTTTTGATCTCTCCACCCACTGACAGGCTCATTAAACTAATCGTGCAGTGGGTGTGGAAGATGCCTGACTCCAATGACCAATCCCCCAAGAGACCTGACTGGATCCTTTCCACCCCTAAAGAAGAGCAACATCGGTCCAAAGGCATACCCGTGGATACCATGGTGATAGCAGCAGCCACTAAGAAGGAACTGGCTGAGGAAAGTCCAACTATCCATCCTCCTACCAAACAGTGTAGGACTATGGATAGGTTAGGGAAGTGCGTTTACACTTCATCAACCTTTGCTCTCAGATCCTTGAACTACATGGTGCACTTTACAAAGTTACAAAGGGATCTAGTCAAAGCTGAAGGGGTATGGGACAGTGTTGCTTCTCAGCTCACTCCATGAGGCTGATTGCCCATACAGCTGAAGGGACAACAACAGCGGTGGGTTCAGGCATAGCCATTAAAAGGCATGCCTGGATTTGCTTGTGTGACTTTGCGGAGCTATTTAAACCATCATTCGTCAGTGCTCCGTTGACGGATCATCCCTATTTGGTCCTAAGGTAAAAGACACTCTGGCCAGATGTAAGAAGGATGGGAAGATTCTTTCTGCTGTAGCCATACTTTTCTCCACTCCTAAACAGCCCTACTCTAGGAACCAGAGAAGTGGGAGCCTATGGTTTAAGAAGTCCCAAGGGCCTGTCCAGGATTCACGTGGCAAAGACTTTCCCCAGGTGAAGTAATGGAAGATGCCACCAGAAGGTAGAAGTGGCCCGCAGAACCAGGGGTCCAGAGATTCCTTCTCTTGTACTTCCTACCAGCACTCCTGAACAGAGGCCTGAGTGCCTTCCTCTGCAGGCAGCCCGGGACGGTTATGCCTGCACCAATCTGCCTGGCAACTGATAAATTCAGACAGATGGGTGCAGGGAATCATATCCAGAGGTTGCAAAATTCCACTTTATACAAGTCCAAGACCACAAAAAAGTCTCCCAGATGTTTCACCCAGTCACAGGGAAGCAGCAGTAGCAAAAGTTCAAGAACTGTGCGACAAAAGAGTCATCCAGAAATTCCCACCAGACCAAATAGGATTGGGTTTTACTCAAGGTTCTTTTTAGTGTCCAAAAAACCATGGGACTGGAGACCCATTTTGGATCTCAGCCAGTTCAACAAGGCAGTTCGGCAAACCACATTTCGGATGGTCTCTGTACAGTCTGTACTTCCATTTATGGAAAAAGATGATTGAATGTGCTCTATAGATCTCCAGGACACGTATTACCACATAAAAATGGACAAATGCTTCAGGAGGTTCCTGCACTTCCATCTGGGAACTAGTCATTTCCAATTCAGAGCACTGCCCTTTGGACTCAACTCAGCCCCCATGGTGTTCCTTGCTACTCAAATGCATGGCAGTGCTAGCTGTTAATCTCAGACTGCAAAGATTTTGAGTTTTCCCATACCTCGATGACTGGCTCCTCACCGCTACCACTAGACATCAGTTAAAATGGACAAGAGATTACACTCTACATCTCTGTACATCTCTAGGCATCACAATAAATTGCAAAAAGTCAAATTTACATCCCTCACAACAACTAGAATTCATTGTAGCCCTGTTGGACACAGTTGCAGGAATTGCTTCACTCCCACTGGAGAGGCTACAAAGGATCAGATCTCAGGTCAGCCAAATTATCCAGAGCAAAAGTATTCCAGCCAGATTAGTCCTACAAGCAATAGGCTCGATGGCAGCCTCTGTCACTCTAGTTCCCTTAGCATGATATCACATGCAAATCTTACAATGGTTGCTAGCCTTCCAGTGGTCTCTGATAGGTCAGCCAGTGTCTCACCTCATCTTGATTACCAATTGCAAACAAGAACTTTGGTGGTGGCTCCACTCCAATGAGATTCTTTCCGCCGCCCATTCATCCTTCCGCAACCCCAAGCCATAGTGACTATGTGGATGCTTCACAGGTAGGGTGGGGAGCATTATCTGGGAAGGACAGTCCAATGCACATGGTCCCAACTGAAGGCCAACTTGCACATCAGTGTTCTAGAGATGAGGGCAGTGCTGTTAGTGTTTCAATCATTTCAGGATGCTCTTCCTCTAGGAACAGTAGCAATTCAGATGGACATGTCAGTAGTCTGGTACATCAACAAACAGGGGGGAACCAGATCTTACCCATTGTGTCGAGAAGCCCTCAGAGTTTGGCAATGGGTGATTTCTTCCAACTGATATCTCACAGCAGTGCACATTCTGGGGAGCTCCAATGTGATAGCGGACAACTGAGCAGAACCATTCTCATGTCTCTCGGGTGGTCTCTCAATCCTGTTGTGGTAAAAGAGATTTTTCTTCACTGGGGCCAACCTTGCTGCAGTCTTTTGCATCCCCCCTAAACAACAAGTGCAGCAGTTACTTTGTCCTAATCCCCCCGACGGGGGAGTCACCCAGAGATGCTCTTCTCCATGATTGGCCCCCAAGTTTCTCTAGGCCTTTCCTCAAACTCCTTT
This sequence comes from Protopterus annectens, assembly GCF_019279795.1. Classification (NCBI taxonomy): domain Eukaryota; kingdom Metazoa; phylum Chordata; order Ceratodontiformes; family Protopteridae; genus Protopterus; species Protopterus annectens. Next base: position 694,619,660 of record NC_056737.1, on the reverse strand, counting down.
GATATCCCAGTTTCTAAAGAAAGCCAAGAGGTCGAGAACTCCGTAATCCCTCATTGCCCCGCTTTGGCCTCAACAAGTTTGGTTCCTCCTTTGGCCTCATCTTCTTCAGAAACCATGGATGCTGGACCCACCTCCAGATTGGCTGTCTCATCTGGAGGACATGGTTCATTTGAAACTCCTTCATCTCAAGCTCACAGCGTGGCTTTTCCAATTCCCATGATTGCCAGGCATCCTTCCCTTTCTTCTCCTGTCCACCAAATCATTGTGGCCCATCAGAAACCTTCAACAAGGAAATTCTATCAAAGTAAAAGGGAAAAATTTCCAAGTTGGCCCTATGAACAAACTTGTTCCTTATATGACCCTTATTTATAAAGTTTTGGACTTTTTAGCTAACCTGTTTTAATCTGGTTCCACCACCTCAACAATTAAAGTCCATCTAGCTGCAATTTCTAACTGTAGAACAAGTGTTGAATGCCGGCATTGTACGTACTACATGCTGAATGCCCTAGCAAGTATTCATCATCTTCAATTCAGTCTGCTGTACCAGTTAGATCTGATGCTTCTACTCCCCTTTTTTCCCCTGGATGAACCCCTAGCAATAGGGAAAGGCTCGAGAGATTGCAGCGAAAAGAGGGTGTGTCCACTCCATAACTCAGAACAATTGGAATCTAAGGAACAGGAATCCAGTAGTCTGATTTTCAGTCTCTCCTTATATGTGTTGATCACTGAACAGGTAACTTTATTGAGTAAGGGGTTATCATTTATACCTGCTCGCAGGGCTGACATTGTTGATGTGATTCTTGGTTTCAAACTCTTTGCTAGAGATGTTTCACTCAAGTTAATGTTTCCTGAACATGACCTATTTTCCTATAATGTGTTCAAGAAACATAGTGATCTGATGTTCTCAGTCTTCACGTAATCCTTGACTGTGGGCTCGGTTCTGAGCCTCGGAACCAATTCTGCCATTTATTTCAGCTCATTCCTTCCAAACTCTTGAGCTAGGCTTTACCCATAATGCTCCTCTGTTAAATTAACCCAGATCTTGTTTGCCGCTTCATGTGTCAGACAAGTATGACCCTTCTCAAGCTTTGGCATATAATTAAAGTACGTTTTTTCATTAAAAATATCTTTTCTTCCTTCTTATAAATCTCCCTTCAGCTTCTCACTTTCCTTTTTCTACCATTAGTAGTTCTTTCCTCCGTACCATTGTTAGTACTTCTTTGTACCTATTTTGGTATTCTCTTAAATACCATTGCTGGTCTCTTCCTTCATTCTCTCTGTTTAAAAAAAAAAAAAAAACTTTCTCTGTTCTTCTTTTGTGGATGAGTGTGTGTGTGATTACTTCATTATGGCTGACAAGTAGCTGTCTGCATGCAACAGTGGCCCCACCCAGGGCAATGGTTTTGACTGGCCCACAAAACCAGGAGAAGATAGCCGACGGGTTTGCACCCCTCTGCGAGTCAGGGCTTGTGTACCAATGCATGTGAAGACTGGATCCAGCAGACTGCGCGCAGGAAATTACTAGACTTATTCAACAGCGAGACACATTAGGGCACTGTTGGCCATCCACTGCACCCAACCCATCTGCAGTTCTCTCGAATAGGTCCTGCCACTGGATCAAGATAGGCTGGGATGAGATAGTGAGACTATCTGCGCAACTTTCTCTCACCATAATCCAATTCAAGACATCACTCCCCCCAAGTCCTGTGGCGATGGGTGAATGACGATGCAGCAGGTGCTGCTATATTGGAAGCTGTAGCCACAGCCTCACACAGAGGCGGCCCAGGGCAACGGGTCGCTGTCTTCTGGACTGAAGCAGCAGTGTAGTTCGGCATCCCCCTGCGTGTCTGAGCAGCCCTATTTAGGATCACTCTGCTCACCTCCATGGTCTGAAGAAGGGGCTAGAAAAGGTGCCCTAAACATAGCCTGCTTTATCCTACCCCTGGCCTGCTTGCCGTGGCAGGTGGGGATCCCAACCATACGGTCAAATCACAAAGAAAAAAAATTGGTGACTTCGCTCACCATTAGCACGTGGAATGTGCGCATGCTCATGGATAGCTCCAAAACAGACAGACCTGAGAGACAGACAGCACGTGTTGCAAGAGAACTTGGCAGGTATAACATCCAGATAGCAGCCCTCAGCGAGACCAGGTTCGCAGACGAAGGCCAGCTGACAGAAGTTAAAGCTGGTTATACTTTTTTGTGGAGTGGCTGCAGCAGCAATGAATGTCATGAAGCAGGAGTGGGTTTCGCCATCAGATCTAATGTGATCAGCAAATTAGCCAGCCTCCCAAAAGGATTCAATGACCGACTTGTGTCTCTGCGGCTTCCCCTCAAAGGAAAGTGCCACGCCACCTTCATCAGTGTATATCTCCCACCATGACAAATCCAGAGGAAATTAAAGACCAGTTTTATGAACACTTCGAGTCTCTCATAGCATCTGTGCCCAAGCCAGATAAGCTCTTCATCTTAGGCAACTTCAGTGCCAGAGTTGGTGCAGACTACCAGTCATGGGAGGGTATCATTGGGAGGAATGGAGTCAGGAAAAGCAACAGCAATGGTCATCTACTTCTGAAGACCTGCGCAGCTCATGACCTGTTGATTACAAACATAGTCTTCTGCCTACCCAATCATAACATGATGTCCTGGATGCATCCACGCAGCAAGCACTGGCATCTCATTGATTATGTCAGTAAGGAGAAGGGACAGGCAGGATGTTAGAGTGACTAAGACCATGTGTGGTGCAGACTGCTGGACAGACCACAGACTCATCCTCTCAAAACTCAACATGCACATTCAGCCTAGGTGGCACCTGCAGGGGAAATAGACCAATAGGCACCTGAATGTCAGCAAGTTAGAATGGCACTCTGTATGCCAGAACTGCAGTGAGGACCTCAACAGTAAGCTTGACCAACTCGGCTTCAGCACCAGTGGTGCAGAAGAGGACTGGGCAGCCTTTAGGGATGTGGTCTAGAACACTGCTGTCGCTTATTTGGACCTGAACACATGCAAACACCAGGACTGGTTTGATGATAATGATGAAGACATTCAGAAGCTGCTAGATAAGAAGTGTGAATCCTTCAGATCACTCCAGCAAGACACTACATCCGTCTCCAAGAAAGCAGCCTACAACTCCATCAAAAGGAAGGTGCAAGCAAAGCTCGGAGAGCTGCAAGACTCCTGGCTCAGCAGAAAGGCAGATGAGATCCAGAAGTACACTGATAGCCACAACTCCAAGCATTTCTATGATGCCCTGAAGACCATCTACGGGCCACAGTCCTCTGGAACATCACCATTGCTCAGTGCCAACAGGTCCACCGTGCTCACTGACAAGAAAGCCATCCTGGAAAGATGGGCTGAGTACTTCAACAATGTCCTGAATAGGCCTTCCTCTTTCAATGCCGAAGCCATTGACCACATGCTGCAAGTCGCCATTAACACCTCCCTGGCAGAACCTCCAAAGGAATCCGAGGTTAAGGAAGCAATTAAGCTCCTCTCCAGTAGTAAAGCACCAGGCTCTGACTCCATTCCAGCCGAAATCTACAAAACAGTGGGACCAGTCTTGTTACAAAAGTTCACTGAGCTCTTCCAGACCATGTGGCAACAGGAGGTTATCCCTCAGGAGCAAAAGGATGCTACCATCGTCCATCTGTACAAGAGAAAGGGAAACAGGCAGGCTTGTGACAACCACAGAGGAATCTCTCTCCTGGTCATTGCCAGCAAAATCTGTGCCAGAGTCCTCCTCAACCGCCTCATTCAACGCATGGAAGATGGACAGCTGCCAGAGAGTCAGTGTGGCTTTAGAGAGGCCCAAGGGACACTGGACATATTTGCAGCACGTCAAGTTCAGGAGAAGTGCCAGGAATGAAGCAGAGGTACCTTTATACAACGTTCATAGACCTGACCAAAGCCTTTGGCACAGTCACTCGTGAGGGGCTATGACAGATCATGGAGAAGTTTGGCTGCCCAGGCAAATTCATCAGTATGGTGTCCCAGTTCCATGATGGCATGCTTGCTAGAGTGCTGGATGACGGAGACTCCTCTGATGCCTTCCTAGTCACCACTGGAGTCAAGCAAGGCTGTGTATTGGCACCCATGCTGTTCAGCATATTCTCGACCATGCTGGCAGATGGCTTCTGCAATGACGAAGAAACCAGTATCAAGATCAGATACAGGACTGATGCAGGCTCTTCAATGTGCAGAGGCTACAGGCCAAGAACAAGGTTAAAGAGACTTTGTGCGCAATTTCCTGTTTGTAAATGACTGCGCACTCATTGCTGCCACAGAGGCCCAGATGCAGCAGAACTGCTTTTCCACTGCCTGCAGAAACTTCGGCCTCACAATTAATACCAAGAAAACTGAGGTTTTGCATCAGCTCGCACCGCAGAAGACATATGCAGAACCAACTATCACCGCTGAAGGTGAGATCCTGAAGGCTGTTGACAAGTTTACATACCTCAGCAGCACACTCTCTAGATATGTGAACATTGACGCCAAGGCAAGCTCCTCATTTGGATGGCTGTGGAAGTCAGTCTGGGAGAGGAGAGGTGTCAGACAGTCCACAAAGCTGAAGTTGTACAAGGCAGACGTACTGCCCACACTACTGAATGCCTGTGAGACATGGACTGTGTATGAGGGTCATGCCAAAAATTTGAATCGCTTCCATATGAACTTAAGAAGGCTGCTGAAAATTACCTAGCAGGACAAAGTTCCAGACACAGTTGTCCTCTCTCAAGCTGGACTGCCACGTATCTACACCCTGTTGAGGAGAGCCCAAGTCAGGTGGGCAGTCCACCTTGTATGTATGCCAGACACACGCCTCCCCAAGAGACTGTTTTGTGGTGGACTTGCAGGAGGAAAACGTGCACAAAGTGGGCAGAAAAAGCACTTCCAAGGACATGCTGAAAGTCTGTCTGAAGAGCTTTGGCATTGACCCGGATTTCTTGGAAACTCTAGCGCAAGACCGCCCTGCCTGGCAAGGCTGCATCAGCAAAGGTGCTACCTCCTACAAACAGAGCAGGACCACAGAGGCACAGAGGAAGCATGAGCTGCGTAAATCCACAGCCAACTCTTTGCCAACCAACCCAAATGACCACTTTTGCCCAACGTGCAGCAGAGCTTTCTGAGCCCGAATCAGACTGATCAGCCACAGCCGGACACACCATACTCAGTCAACCTCCTTGACGTGATGCCCTTGTTCATCGTCGACAACGACGGATGAACACAAAAAATAAAACAACAAAATGGCTGACAAATCCAAATCTTCAGCTAAGTCACCTAAGGGCACCTTGGGGTTCAAAAGGTGCAGAATTTGTGAGAAAAATGCCCAACTCAGACAGGCATGTGTGATATGTTTATCGCCTGGGTAAAGTTCACCTGCAGGAGGATTCTTCAGTATGTTACTGTTTCTCCACCAGGACACTCTCACTGAACAGAGAAATAAACTTATTTTTATAGAACTGCTAAAAGATGACTTTGTAGAGGCCATTTCTGGGTCCAAGACGGAAGCCAGTTCATCTTCCTCTTCATCATCTTCTTCCAAGAAGTGATGATCTTTGGTTCCTAGCACTTCGGAACCACGTAAAAAGATTTCTAAACAGCCTTCAGTGTCAACAGGTTCCTCTGCACCAAACAGCAAAAAAGATTCAACACCTACCAAGACTTCAGAATAGACTTCAACTGCCTCAGCACCAAGAGACTCATCAGTACCAGAGCAGTCAGAGGTTATTTTTTGTTCCAAGATCTAGATATTCTCGTTCTGTAGATCCATTTAAGGATAGCCCACCAAGCCCCTTTGTTGATCTTAGACCCCCCCTAGGTCTCCTTCGACTTCATCCATTCAATCCACTAAGAGTCTCTTGAAATAGGACATTATGAGACTGGTGGATCAGCTCCTCATGGCAAGGGGATTGTCTTCAGTTCCTAGCCAAGTCGGCACCAGGACCGGCTCTATTACTACACCATCATTTCTTCCTCCTCCAACTCCTTTTGAGTTATTGGAGCCCATGGTTCCGACAGACCTGGCTTCAACTCCGGTTCCGGTAAGAACATTTCTGGAACTGAGGGTTGCCTTGAGTTTCTCCGGGCTTTCAGGACCGGAGGCCTCCTGAGGTCGAGACTCCCTGGCCAGTTCTGGATGCATGGATCAACTTCATTATCTTCAGATCCTTCCATGCCCCTCAGTGCTTCGGCCTTTATTGGATCGACCCAGGCTTTGGTTTTGGAGGTTGTCTCCTCAGTGCAGGGTGGGACCTTGGTTCAGGAGGATTCTGTTTCAGTTCTGGCTCCCATCCCTCTACAGGGGGGCCAGCCTTGTGAGTCACGGAGAAGGCCTTGTCCACTGGGGACTCGCAGTCTCTGCCATTCATGTCCAGCCAGACTTCTACCTCTCCTCGACCAGAGTTTTCATTAGTCTCTTCCCTGGGACAGAGGGCACAAGAGCTCCAGGAAAGACCCTCTTTGGTGGTTTCCTCTTCGGACACTTACCCGGAACATCCTCCCAAGGAAGTACCTGTGAAGAAAAAGTACAAGAGGAAGCACTTAAGACTCCCCGGAGGTGTCCTTCACCAAAGATACCAACTTTGATGAATGGGAAGGTTCCCCCAGGTCACCCCCTGATGATGTTTCCTTCGGGGACATCCTAGAGATCCTGAAGGAGAGGGGGTGACTGGACTTCCTCCAACCTTCTTGAGGAGTTGGTATACTTGGAAGCTTTTTCTTCTGAACTTTCCACTTTTTTGATCTCTCCACCCACTGACAGGCTCATTAAACTAATCGTGCAGTGGGTGTGGAAGATGCCTGACTCCAATGACCAATCCCCCAAGAGACCTGACTGGATCCTTTCCACCCCTAAAGAAGAGCAACATCGGTCCAAAGGCATACCCGTGGATACCATGGTGATAGCAGCAGCCACTAAGAAGGAACTGGCTGAGGAAAGTCCAACTATCCATCCTCCTACCAAACAGTGTAGGACTATGGATAGGTTAGGGAAGTGCGTTTACACTTCATCAACCTTTGCTCTCAGATCCTTGAACTACATGGTGCACTTTACAAAGTTACAAAGGGATCTAGTCAAAGCTGAAGGGGTATGGGACAGTGTTGCTTCTCAGCTCACTCCATGAGGCTGATTGCCCATACAGCTGAAGGGACAACAACAGCGGTGGGTTCAGGCATAGCCATTAAAAGGCATGCCTGGATTTGCTTGTGTGACTTTGCGGAGCTATTTAAACCATCATTCGTCAGTGCTCCGTTGACGGATCATCCCTATTTGGTCCTAAGGTAAAAGACACTCTGGCCAGATGTAAGAAGGATGGGAAGATTCTTTCTGCTGTAGCCATACTTTTCTCCACTCCTAAACAGCCCTACTCTAGGAACCAGAGAAGTGGGAGCCTATGGTTTAAGAAGTCCCAAGGGCCTGTCCAGGATTCACGTGGCAAAGACTTTCCCCAGGTGAAGTAATGGAAGATGCCACCGTAAAGGTAGAAGTGGCCCGCAGAACCAGGGGTCCAGAGATTCCTTCTCTTGTACTTCCTACCAGCACTCCTGAACAGAGGCCTGAGTGCCTTCCTCTGCAGGCAGCCGGGATTTATGCCTGCACCAATCTGCCTGGCAACTGATAAATTCAGACAGATGGGTGCAGGGAATCATATCCAGAGGTTGCAAAATTCCACTTTATACAAGTCCAAGACCACAAAAAAGTCTCCCAGATGTTTCACCCAGTCACAGGGAAGCAGCAGTAGCAAAAGTTCAAGAACTGTGCGACAAAAGAGTCATCCAGAAATTCCCACCAGACCAAATAGGATTGGGTTTTACTCAAGGTTCTTTTTAGTGTCCAAAAAACCATGGGACTGGAGACCCATTTTGGATCTCAGCCAGTTCAACAAGGCAGTTCGGCAAACCACATTTCGGATGGTCTCTGTACAGTCTGTACTTCCATTTATGGAAAAAGATGATTGAATGTGCTCTATAGATCTCCAGGACACGTATTACCACATAAAAATGGACAAATGCTTCAGGAGGTTCCTGCACTTCCATCTGGGAACTAGTCATTTCCAATTCAGAGCACTGCCCTTTGGACTCAACTCAGCCCCCATGGTGTTCACCAAATGCATGGCAGTGGTAGCTGTTAATCTCAGACTGCAAAGATTTTGAGTTTTCCCATACCTCGATGACTGGCTCCTCACCGCTACCACTAGACATCAGTTAAAATGGACAAGAGATTACACTCTACATCTCTGTACATCTCTAGGCATCACAATAAATTGCAAAAAGTCAAATTTACATCCCTCACAACAACTAGAATTCATTGTAGCCCTGTTGGACACAGTTGCAGGAATTGCTTCACTCCCACTGGAGAGGCTACAAAGGATCAGATCTCAGGTCAGCCTAATTATCCAGAGCAAAAGTATTCCAGCCAGATTAGTCCTACAAGCAATAGGCTCGATGGCAGCCTCTGTCACTCTAGTTCCCTTAGCATGATATCACATGCAAATCTTACAATGGTTGCTAGCCTTCCAGTGGTCTCTGATAGGTCAGCCAGTGTCTCACCTCATCTTGATTACCAATTGCAAACAAGAACTTTGGTGGTGGCTCCACTCCAATGAGATTCTTTCGGGCCGTCCATTCATCCTTCCGCAACCCCAAGCCATAGTGACCATGTGGATGCTTCACAGGTAGGGTGGGGAGCATTATCTGGGAAGGACAGTCCAATGCACATGGTCCCAACTGAAGGCCAACTTGCACATCAGTGTTCTAGAGATGAGGGCAGTGCTGTTAGTGTTTCAATCATTTCAGGATGCTCTTCCTCTAGGAACAGTAGCAATTCAGATGGACATGTCAGTAGTCTGGTACATCAACAAACAGGGGGGAACCAGATCTTACCCATTGTGTCGAGAAGCCCTCAGAGTTTGGCAATGGGTGATTTCTTCCAACTGATATCTCACAGCAGTGCACATTCTGGGGAGCTCCAATGTGATAGCGGACAACTGAGCAGAACCATTCTCATGTCTCTCGGGTGGTCTCTCAATCCTGTTGTGGTAAAAGAGATTTTTCTTCACTGGGGCCAACCTTGCTGCAGTCTTTTGCATCCCCCCTAAACAACAAGTGCAGCAGTTACTTTGTCCTAATCCCCCCGACGGGGGAGTCACCCAGAGATGCTCTTCTCCATGATTGGCCCCCAAGTTTCTCTAGGCCTTTCCTCAAACTCCTTTGATATCCCAGTTTCTAAAGAAAGCCAAGAGGTCGGAGAACTCCGTAATCCTCATTGCCCCGTTTTGGCCTCAACAAGTTTGGTTTCCCTTCCTTTGGCCTCATCTTCTTCAGAAACCATGGATGCTGGACCCACCTCCAGATTGGCTGTCTCATCTGGAGGACATGGTTCATTTGAAACTCCTTCATCTCAAGCTCACAGCGTGGCTTTTCCAATTCCCATGATTGCCAGGCATCCTTCCCTTTCTTCTCCTGTCCACCAAATCATTGTGGCCCATCAGAAACCTTCAACAAGGAAATTGTATCAAAGTAAAAGGGAAAAATTTTCAAGTTGGGCCCTTATGAACAAACTTGTTCCTTATATGACCCCTATTTATAAAGTTTTGGACTTTTTAGCTAACCTGTTTTAATCTGGTTCCACCACCTCAACAATTAAAGTCCATCTAGCTGCAATTTCTAACTTCCACATGGGGGTTGATGGGTCATCCCTTGTGTCACACAAACTCTGTAAAGCCTTTTTAAAGGGAGCCATAATGTTAAGACCTCCATTTAAAGAACCTATTCCTCCCTGGGATCTAACACTAGTTCTTCAGTCCCTTACACTGTCTCCTTTTGAACCATCAGTTACATGTGACTTAAAGTTTCTGACTTGGAAAACTTTATTCTTAGTGGCTATTACATCCACCAGAAGGGTATCTGAACTTCAGGCCTTGTCCTGCAAACCATCCTACATAATATTCCACAAAGACAGGGTCTCCCTTAGGACTGATCCATCCTTTTTTACCAAAAGTAGTCTCAGAATGTAATATCAATCAGACACTTCAACTAGCAGCCTTTTACCCTAATTTTTCCAGTAAAGGAGAGTATTCCCTTCATTTATTAGATGTCCACAGACAGCTACAATTTTATCTTCACAGAACAAAGGATTTCAGAAAATCTGACCGTTTGTTGCCTTTTTCTCACTTTCTTTAGGTAATCCAGTCTCAAAGGTTACCCTGGTGAAATGGCTCAAAGACTGGAGTTCATGGGCTCCATCTTTCATGCCCGGTAAAAGCCTACTCAACTAGAGTGGTGGCAACTTCTGCAGTTTTTCATACCAGAGCTTCTTTAGATGACATTTGTGCAGCAGCTGCTTGGTCTTCTCCTCATACCTTTATCACGCATTACAAATTGGATCAGGTCTCTAAGGGATGGGCATCATTTAGTTCGATGGTGCTTAGGAATATTCTGTGAGACCTCCCAAAATTCAGGTAGCTAGGGACTCTGTTCCACAGTCAAGGATTACATGAAGATTGGCAACATCAGATAAAGAAGTTATGTCTTACCATAACATTCCATCTGTGTTGTCAATCTTCACTAATCATTGGCATTCCCTCCCTCCTTCCCCCAGAGCCTGAAACTCTTAGTGGATTGAATTTTTCAAGAACTGGCTTCATATTAGGGACAAATATCTGGTCTCTTATTCTTATTTCCTATTTGTCTTCCACTATTTTAGGCAAATTCGATCTGAGGTAATTTAGAGAGAAGCATTATGGGTAAAGCCTAGCTCGAGAGTTTGGAAGGTACGAGCTGAAATAAATGGCCAAGTTGGTTCTGAAGCTCGGAGCCAAGCCCACAGTCAAGGATTAGTGAAGATCAACAACACAGATGGAACATTATGGCAAGACATAACTTCTTTTTTTTTTACTCCTGATGTGCATCTGGTTGTGAACACTTTTGTGATATTATGTCAGAACGACCACCGCAAGTGCATGTATGAGAGAAACAATGTTTCTTTATACAATTTGAGCCCTGGTGAACGTGTAGCTGTTAGGGTTTTACATGAGGCACCTTATTTAAAGATTATACCATTGGATAAAGGGGGCAGTATCGTCCTCATGGACAGACAGCATTACCCAAACAAGATGTTTGATATGCTGAGTGACTCTGACACTTATTTATCTCTTCACAAATACCAAGTTGATGGCATTATGAGGAAGGTTGATTTCCTGGTTTATGACATGTTTGATTACGAAGGAGTTATGTGACTTATTTTTCTGTTGATTCTCCTTTGACACCTGTTTTATATGGGTTGCCAAAGGTGCACAAGGATAGAGTTGACCCACCTATGCATCCAATAGTATCCAGTCAGGGCTGGATAACACAACCCCTGTCGAAATATGTTGAGAAGGTTCTACGGCCATTGTTAGATGGGGTTCCCAGTATTCTTTCAGACACTAAAGATTTTCTGCAAGACCTTTTTGTGTGGTACAAGAACCTGACAGATAGATGTGACTTGTTGTTAGTCACTCTTGATATTAATTCTTTCCTCATTGTTACACCTAACGATGTAGGTATGGAGAACGCCAGTTTTTTTCTTCTTAGACAAAGTGGCTTTTCGAATGATAAGATCAATATGGTTTGCATGCTGCTTAAGATCATCCTAGAGAACAATGTCTTTATTTTTGAGGATACTTACTATTTCTAGCACATTGGCATTGCAGTGGGTACAGATTGTGCTAACTCGTATGCCATTGCAGTCTTGGCACAAAAGGAGCACAAGTTTATTCATAATAATGACCTGTTCATTGACCACTTGGACTATTATAAGCATTTTGTGGGCAACATATTTCTGATATGGAGAGGTTCTCCTGATACCTTGAATGTGTTTGTTGATTATTTACATCATACCACTACATTTTTGAGATTTAATCTTAAGTGGTCTTATACTGATATTGATTTCCTGGATGTTTCAGTGAATATGGATGCTGTGGGTCAGATGGCAACTAAGATATACAGAAAACCATGCAAACACAATTCATTACACAAAACAAGTATGCATCCCAAGCATGTCATGAAGAATGTGGTTAGAGGACAATTAATTAGTACCGTGCATATACATAATAATAATTAATAATTGTTTCCCGCATTTCCTTGGCTAGAATAGTCCCCTATACAGGCTTTACTGTATTCTGGACTTTGGGATAGTTCCTGTGTTGCCCATTACCTTACTTGGATAGAAGGAAGTTTCTTTGCTCACCAATGGGAGTGGGGAGCCTTGAGCAGCCTATCTGTCCCTAAAGGATTGACCTCAGCACAAGAATCTAGTAGTAATTGGTCGTTTTGGACCATTTCTAGCTCTTTGAAGTTCCCTGCATAAAAATCCACTTTTGCGAGGTTGTGCACGATTGTGCGCATAGCGCAGCATCGGGCAGCACCGCCTAATCGGGTTTAAACTTTTTCTGGCTTCACTGAGTCTGCTCTTCACTTTTTCCCTTGGAACTGCTCTAATTCTCAAAATAAGCATCCTATTCTCAATCTAAGACCCTGCACTTGCCCAAATAAGCAATCTTGCATTTTAGCACTAATATACTAAAAGCACTACATCCTCATATACCCTCTAAGACTACCTTGTCCCCTATTGGTCCTTTTCACTGTGTGATAAAAGAGTCCCCTATACTACTCTAGCATGTCCAAACGTCAGTTAATGGTCTCCTCTCCAGTCCAACTGGTGAATCTGGGAATCTTGAGGCAATGTTACAACTGTCTCATGTACACTGACAACCCTCTCCTCCTCCAAACATTATCAAACATATGTGAGAGATGCAACCATATAGCCAAACTGGAGGCCAAACTCTCTCACCTCAAAACTGGTGTAACCAGACCGGAGGAGAAGGTAACATCACACAGCACTAATCCAATCTCACATAGTCCTACCACAACAGCAATCCAACCACACAAGCACACAAAAACATATTCGGAGGCTCTGGTCAGAAATCTACCTAAACAGCAGAGACCTCCAAAGCAAACATCCAAGCAAATGCTACCCCACAACAAAACATGAGCAACACATAGCCCGCAAAGTCAGAGTGCCAAACAGTCACAGCTCTTTAGGCAGAATAACACACCTGACACACTTGTAATAGCTGATTCTATAGTCAGGCACACTGACGTTCCGCTCACCAGGCTGAACAAAGAGACGGTCACAGTGAGCTGCCTGTCGGGCACTAGGATCCGCCACATTATGCAAGCACTCAGGTCACTCCAAAGCAAGTACAAGTATGACTCGGTCATAGTACACGCTGGTGTGAACAACCTGAGACGTACCTCCCTCGACTACATGAAAAGAGACATAAAGGAGCTCTCCGATCATGTAGCCCAGGCCGGTATGACTCTGACCTTGAGCAGCATCTTACCCTCACCTAGAATGATGCCACAATATAAAGACAAAATGACCGATTTTAATAACTGGCTAAAATTTTGGTGTCATTCAAAGGGGATCCAGTGTCTGTCAGCCTGGGAAGACATGCTTGACAAGCCACGTTGCTTCGCAAGGGATGGCTTGCACCTGTCTCCCCTGGGCTTTCGGATACTGGTAAAGGCTCTTGCCACCCCTATAGTGCCTTTTTTAGGCAAGGCTCAAAAGTCAAACCCACCTCCTTAAAAAACACTAAGAACAAGAAACTAAGGGTAATGCTGCTAAACGCCAGAAGTCTAAACCTCAAAATGCATGCACTCAAATCTCTCCTCAGTATGGAGAACATCGATATCTGTGCAGTGACAGAAACCTGGTTCAAGGCTCCAGAGAGCACCCCAGCACTACCAGGTTATACTTCATACCATGCTTTTCGGCCCCAAAACCCGGACCGAATCAAAAAAGGAGAGGGAGTATCTATATTTATCAAGGATACCCACACCTCCAGGTTAGTAGCGTTGCACGAAGCATCAGAAACCATCCATGTGCAACTAACAGTGGGCAAAACTCCACTTCAGTTTATAGCACGCTACAGACCACCATCTCAAAATCAGGAATCCCACTTGGCTTTCCTGAAAACACTGGAGAACATGAAGATCTCTCCAAACACCATTATATTGGGTGACTTCAACTACCCTAACATTGACTGGGAGCATTACTCAAGCCCCAACACCCTAGCCCAAAGGTTCCTGGAATTCATAAACTCAAATGCTATGGAACAACTGGTCAAAATTCCCACAAGAGGGGAAAACATACTGGACCTGATCATCACCAACATGGGGACCCTATGCTCCACACCAGAGGTACTCCCCTCATTGGTAAGATCAGACCATAAATTAATTTCACTGGATATCCAAAACCCGACCCCGCCCCCAGCCCAGAAAACCACAGTGAAGAACTTCTCAAAAGCCAACTTCACACTTCTCAAATCCGAAGTGGAAACCTTCAAGGCCCCAAGATTGGTGGAAATTACAGCCCAAACCACGGAATCCTATATAAATGCATTCTATGGACACCTCCAGGAGTGCATGGACCATGCTATCCCAAACAAAACCAAGACCCAAGTGTCCAAAGGCAGGCGTCCAGTCTGGTGGACCCCAGCCATAAATAAGTTGTACAGCAGAAGGAGGAAGCTACTACATGATAGAGCAAAATTCCTAAAAGGGAAGGCATCTCTGATCAGTACTAGCAAAAAATTATGATCCCTCATAAAATCCTCCAAGGCCACTTTCGAAAGAAAAATTGCACAGGACACAAAAGACAATCACAAGGCCTTCTTTAGCTATGTTAGGAACCTGGGATGCAACTCCCAGGTATGTTCAGAATTGATTCTAAATGACAAAAAATACACTGAACCCACAGACATTGCCAACATCCTGGCAGACAGGTTCAGTGCAAACTTCTCCCCCCCTTCCCCCCCTAAAGAACAAATATCTATCCCAGTAGAGTGCAGCCTTCCAGACATCTCAGATGTCCAGGTGAAGGCCGCCCTTTCCAAGGCAAAAAACACTGCCTCAATGGGACCAGAAGGTATCCCGGGTTGCGTCCTACACGAACTCCAAGAAGAACTAAACCCACACATAAAAATGCTGTACAATCTCAGCCTCACTACGGGATATGTACCCAAAGAATGGCATACAGCAACAGTGGTCCCGCTCCACAAAGGTGGTGCCTCAACAGACCCTGGTAACTATCGCCCCATAAGCCTGACTAGCCTTATCTGCAAAGCCATGGAGAGGATCATCATGGAACTCATAAACAAAGATATTGGGGACCTACAGACATTGGATCCTACTCAGTTCGGCTTTGTCAAGGGCAGATCCTTCCTCTTGAACCTGGTTGACTTCTTTGAAACAGTCACCAAGGCCATAGATGAAGGGAAGGTAGTCCACACGGCCTATCTGGACCTCGCAAAGGCATTTGACACAATACCCCACTCAGGCATCATAGATAAGCTATCCAGCTTAAACATAAACCCCTATGTCACAAGATGGGTGGCTAACTGGCTCAAAGACAGAACCCACAGAGTCAGAATTGCCAGAGTCATGTCTGACTCGAAACCGGTCACAAGTGGTGTCCCACAGGGCTCGGTCCTGAGACCTCTCTTGTTCGGCATTTACTTTTCCGAGGTACAGGCCAGCACGGGAGGACTATGGCTGACTAAGTTCGTGGATGACTGCAAGCTGGGAGCCATTATTGACTCTCCAGCTGACATGAACATCCTTCAAAAAGGTCTCACAGAGACGGATAACTTGTGCCAGAGCCATGGCCTAAAGCTGAATGCCAAGAAGTGTATAGTCATACCCTTTGGCAAAAATAAAGTGCCCACAAACTACCATATAGGTGGAAACCCATTAAATACAGAAGATGTAATTAGGGATCTGGGGACCCAAGTTGATAGCAATCTCTCCTTTGACAACCACGTTGCCAAAGTGGTTAGAAAGACCTTCTACATAGCCCACCTTATCACTTAAGGATTCACATCCAGATCAGGGGAGGTAATAGTGCCCCTCTATTCATCCCTCATCAGACCTATCATAGAATACAGTGCCCCTTTTGGGATGTACCTAAACCGCCACCTGCAGCAGCTGGAAAGACCCCAAAAGTACCTCACAAAGAGGATCAAGGGACTCGAGCAGATGCCATATGCTGCCAGGTTAAAGAAACTCCAACTTTACTCAGTCGCATACCACCTACTTCGAGGCGATCTATGCCTGACATACAAAGCTATGTCTAACCCAGAATTAATGGACATGCTCCACCTCAGAAAATCCAAATCCCTTAGAACCACGCCGAGGATTTGAACCTCAGCACAGAGCTAAATAGAACGTGCTGGAGGGACAGATTCATAACACAGAGGCTCCCTTCACTTTGGAATAGAATACCGATCCATGTTAGGCAGAGCACCTCGCTGACTATCTTCAAGAGGAATCTTGATGAGTGGATGGGAGATCGTAGATTCACCCCGGGGATTACTTCTGCGTCTCTGCTAGACAGAGGCTCAGTAAACTAACCTTAAATAGGGCATAGCAAACTCAATTCTAAGTAAGGGTGGCGAAAGCCAAACACACTCGGGCTAGGCCTGTAAATGCCCCAGGGCAGATAGCCTAGTATGAACCTATGAACCTATGATGAGTCTGCAACTGCAGCACTCAATGAAACTTCAGTACAATTTATATCCAGAGGTTATCTGCATCCTGACATTGATAACACTGCTGCATCTGTACAATCTCTTAGAAGCACTGTTGCGAAACCTTTCTTTTCACATAATATACAAGTGGTTGTTAAGTCCTGTGCCCCAGATAGCTCTTGTTGCCCTCAGATTGTGTTGATTTACTCTAATAATATTAAGACAGTCTGCAAGGTTGTTAAGAGGAATTGGGCGGTTTTGACCAGTGATAATAATTTGAGTGACTTGGGTTCGTCACCCAGGTTTTCTTTTAGGAGTAACAAGTCACTTAAACAGGAGTTGTGTTATAAACATACTGAGCATTTAGAAAATACATGCTCCATTCATAGAGGCAGGACATGTAGTGCCTTCAGGTATGTATGGTCCACTGCCCACATTATTCATCCTTTGGCTGGTAGTAGGATTGAGTTTGATTTTTATGCAGACTGTGAATCTAAAAATGTGATTTATTATGCAGAATGCGTAACTTTTAAGTCATACTATGTAGGCAAAACTAATCTACCTTTAGAGAAAGGATCTTACAGCATACTGGGGACATTAGGAACATGTGGATGACAAATGTTTTAGCTAAACATGTGGCTGAGTGTGGTCACAGTTTTAAATTCACAGTGTTGGAGTTGTTTTTGAAAGTTTACGTGGTGATCTTTGTAATAGAACAGAGCAGAAAGAACTCAAATGGATTCTTGCTCTGCGAGCGGACAGGAGTACAGGCTTAAATGTGTATCTCTTTAACACCTGTATTGAAAGCTCATGGTCTAGTTCATTGTCTGGCTCTGTTGGGTGTTTGATTTTAGCTAGCAAATCAGTGTACAGGTTGGTGCTTTGAGGCATATGTTTTGTTTGTCATTGGAGGGATTGTGTTTTTTTATGAAAGAATGGATATAGTAGTTTTTAAATGGCCTGATGAAGCTGCTGTTGCAGTGAAAGCACTTACCATTCTATTTTGTTTTGTTTTATTAAAGTTTTTTTGTGATTCCTTTAGCCATGGTGGTCAGTTATTTTATTTTCGATTGTTTTGTTTCCTAATACACCACCCTCTATCTGTGTGTACTTTTTTAATTTCAGCTAACTGGATGTCAGTAGCCCTTTTGTGGAGCCAAACTGTATTGCATAAGATTTTGTAAATATATCTATAATCTGTTGTGGTTGAGAATAAGGTTTCGAATCTGCACACAGTCTATCAATTTATATGTCTTTAGATGTTCTTCGTGTTTCACTGTTGCAGTCATCACACTTGGGTTATCCTGCCAGGGGTAGCCTGAATACCAGAGGCTTATATTTCTGCGTCGGTTGCTGTCAGTGGTATAAAAACAGGCAGCCGACGCCATTACATCAGTCTTTCTTGCTGAGGAGCCTGAAGCATAAGCAGTTCGCATGAGTGCCAGTCGGCCGCTACCTGAGTTTTCATTTCCGAAATTAAAGTTGAAGTCTTCTAAAGCTAAGTACCCCATTGGGGATCCTTTTTATCTTGCTCTAACCAATGTCAGAAAAAGTTAACAGTTGTCTCGCCTGTGGAAAGCAAATACCACACCGAGATTTCCATTCTTACTGCGTCATCTGTTTAGGCCCAGACCACGACGTATCTCACTGCCGGTTTTGTGCTTTGTTCAGTGCCCAAACTATTCGTTGTTGGGCCCTTATTGTAGCTAAATACTTTCGTTCTCGATCTCCGTATTCTGAAATGGCTTTGGTAAGCCGTCCGACTACCAATCTTCCAAAGAAAGTAAGGATAAAGACACAGACAGACCGCACAGGTCCAAAACTGCTGACGATTCTTCCATTAAGCTAGTTGTCAGTTTGCCGGTACTCAGTGAGGCACTTTCGCAGTCCCTGATTCCCACTTCGATAGATTCACAGGCCACTGCAGAGACCCATTCGGAGTCCAGTATGCCGCAAGACTCATCTTTGACTATGGAACCTGCAGATGTCTCTACCTTGGATGGGTCTGTAGCCGCTGTGCAGACACCGGCTTCTGAGGAAGTTCTTCGCACTACCGATATTCGACACAAACCGACTTCTTTTGCATCTTCAATTCTTTATAAAAATATCGAGTTTCTAAGGCCAAGAGTATGAGTTACGCCTAAAAAAAAAAGATGACTCAAGCGCTTGCTTTCTTGCCATAATCACAGATGCTTAAAATGGCAGAAGACCTTATCATGCTGATTAGGGGAAGACAGCCTTCCCCTGCTAAAAGAAAAAGAGACTTGTCCCCAGCAGCTTTATCTGACCAAGAGTCCGACGACTCAGGTTTTTGATTATGAAGACATGCCCTTATCTGCCTATGAGAATTCAGATGCAGATGAATCCATTCCTTCTGCCTCCCTCCAGAGGATTTTTCTTTTGGTGAAACCCTACATACTTTGAGAGAGCATTTCCATTGGGAATGCCAGGATTATCCTCAGTCCAAAAAGAGACTCGGAATTTTTTAGATTTACCCCAACACAGACCCTTAGCTATCCCTCCTGTTGTGGATGATGTCTTTATGGAATCCAGTTTAACTCCTGATACTTTACCCCCTGCTCCCAGGAAACCTGACAGGTACTACAGAGTCCCTGACTCACACAAATTTCTTTTCAAAAATCCTACTGCTGACCCAGAGGTCATCTCCCAAGGACCTAAAGGAATAAAAGCAACTTCAGCTAAGAATCCCATCCCCTCGGACAGGGATTTACAAGCTTTAGACAGTTGGGGTAGAAAAGTATACAGCTCTTGCCATTAGAGCATTAAATTGTCAGTTCCACATGCTGAAATACCAGCAACATGCTATGGAACTCATTATGCAGAAATTATCTACCTTCCCTGACTGTGCAGAAAGTAAAGAATTATAGGCGCTTATGCATTCTTCAAGCCAAGTCAGCAAGCATACCTGCAATGTGGGTTTGACACCTTAAAAACATCTTGCAGGGCAGCAGTCACAGGTTCTGTACTTAGAAGGCATGCCTGGCTGAAGGAGCAGACCTTGCCAGACCATGTCAAATCAAAATTTATTGGAAGCACCTCTGGACAAGGACAATCTGTTTGGCACCAAAGCAGAAGAGGTTTTAAGAAAGATGGAAGAAAAAGCTAAGTCTATGGAAACAGTCAAATATTTTTTGCAAGTGCCGCCTCCAAGATTCAGTAGGCATTGCCCCTCAAAACATTGGTTCTTTCCAGCCCCTTCAAGGCCACCTCAAGCTAGACCTAGGGGAAACAGACCCCCCCAGACTACAGTCTCAGGGTATGCAGAGATCTAAACAATGGAGTATCTCCACTTCTAAAACAGGGAGTGCTAAGCCACCTCCTTATGGAAAGAATTCACAATGACTTCTCAACTCCTCCCCTCACCTCTGCCCAATTTCTCATGCCCCTAGGAGGAAAACTTGTCCACCATGCAAAAAACAGGACTTCCATCACCAACAATCAATGGGTCCTCAACATAGTATCCCAGGAGTACAAATTTTATTTCCACATGCTGCCATCCCCAAAAGGGTTCCCATATCTTCCTCCAAACCAGTGGGCAGAGGCACAAAACCAAGTTCAGTCCCTGCTCTCCATAAGGGCAATTTAGCCTGTTCCTGCAGAACAGCAAGGTT
The DNA here is from genome assembly GCF_019279795.1 of Protopterus annectens. Classification (NCBI taxonomy): domain Eukaryota; kingdom Metazoa; phylum Chordata; order Ceratodontiformes; family Protopteridae; genus Protopterus; species Protopterus annectens. The sequence continues at coordinate 694,599,457 of NC_056737.1, read as the reverse complement.
TTTACTCCAGTCTTTTCCTGGTACCCAGAAAAGAGGGCACCTGGCACCCTATCTTAGATCTATCCATTCTAAACACCTTCCTGGTGGTACCAAACTTCAAAATGCTCACCCTACAGCAGCTGCTCCCTATGCTGTGCAAAGACACCTGGTAGCCACCCTAGACATAAAGGAGGCCTATCTGCACATTCCTATCATGGACTCCTGCAGGAAATATCTACATTTCAGGGCAGGATCTATGCATTATCAGTTTTCTGCACTTCCCTTTGGCTTATCCACTGATCCCAGAGTTTTCACAAAATGCCTGGCTCCAGTCATTGCCTATTGCAGGCAGAGAAATATTCAAATTTACCTCTACTTGGACGATTGCCTAATTCAGGCAGACAGTCAGGAAAAGCTGTTATAGCACCTGATATTTGTAAAGGACCTTCTAACCTCACTGGGGTACACTATCAACGAAAAGAAATCCAAACTAGTCCCCAGCAGACTTCCCAACCGTACCGAATTGACCGTTTTTTTTACCGATTTTGAGGTCCAAATTATGGGGAGCCACAATTCCCGAGTTGTACCCCTTAATTTCCGATTTTCCTGGCTTTTTATTTTAAAAATATTTTTTTGCTTTTTTTGAGCTGACATCATCACTTGCGTGATGACGTCAACTCCATGAACAGCCTGCCAGCCTGTCAGAATTGAGCGCAAGGGCTCAATGTAGCATGCGTGTGAGCATTTCCATCTCCAGCCAAGCTGTGCATTTTCATCATGGGGGCATGGTCTAGGAACAAGCAAGCAGGAATGTATTTTATTATTTTTATGCTGCTGACTGCTGTTCAGACTTCTGGAACGAGGAATGTGTTTTATTATTATGCTGCTGTTCGGATTTCAGGAACGGAATGGAGGTATTTTTATTTTATGCAGTGCTGAGATGTGGACAGAACAAGGCAACAAGCTGTTCAGAGGTATTTATTCAGTACTGTGCAAGCCGCAACTCATAAGTTAGTTTAATTGTGGTTCTTATGCTTCAGAAACAGAGGTAGTTTATTATCCTTCAGAAACGGAGCCTCTGTTTCTGAAGCATAATAAACTACCTCCGTGCTTCAGAAATGGAACAGAGGTATTTTTATTTTATGCAGTGATGAGAGGAGGACAGAACAAGGCAACAAGCTGTTCAGAGTTATTTATTTATTATTGTGCAAGCCACGACTCACGAGTTAGTTTGTTAATTGTGGTTCTTATGCTTCAGAAATGGAGGTAGTTTATTATACTTCAGAAATGGAGGTAGTTTATTGTGTGATCTGTTGTACTTTTGCATGTTTTTTGTTTTTATCCTTGTTTCCCAGTAATGAGGAAAGGGTATATGTTGTTAATGTTGTGCATTTTTATGTGCATTAGCAAGTGTGCATGCTATTAACTCTATCTTAAATACCTTATTTTTCACTTGTTTGGAGTGTGTGCTAAATTCTTTTTCCTGAAAATCTGAATTCCTGTAATGGCTGGGTTGACCCTGTTTGTGCACAAACTTCCGCCTTCTGCTAGCAATGAATAATTGCTTGAGGTATTCAGTGAAGCTGGGCCAGTGAAGCATTGCTTTGTGGCTCAAGATAAAGGTAAGGGCTTGGGTAATATTCTCCTCTCAGTGTTGTTTCTCAATTCACTAGCTTACAGAATCATTCAAAATAAGTGACCAAACTGACAGCTGTGCGCGCTCTGTGTCTGTGTGTGTGTTTTTAAAATCAGCTCTGGCTTTATGACGGTTAGTATCTTTTTGCCTAGTTACTCACTGGCTTATTTAAATAGATGTATGTTTATGAAGGAAGATTTCTGAGGTAAAATGATGGAATGGCATTTTGTTGATTTTCTTTTGCATTTCTGTCTTTTGTTTGTCATTTGAGATACCTATTTTACAGGATCCCATTGCATTGTCCACAGTTTTGCCTCATATCTATACTGTTCCTCGTAAAGCTTATTTTCTGAAAAATCATTTGAGAATAGAAGTCACTAAATAATGACAGACTTTTGAGTTTCAGACTTCACATCTTTCAGAAAATGTAAGATAGCAGTAGATCCATTATTCTTGCAACTTTCTAAGTTTATAGGAACAATATTAAAATTTGTCCCTATTATTGGGCCTGGGGCCATTATCCAGCCCCCAATTATTTTTGGCTTTGTCCAGATTTTTTTTTGCTTTAAAAGGTTGAGAGATACGATTTAAGTGCATAAGTGTTCTGATGCTTACACGTATGCTTATTTGTTAGTTGCTAACTTTTCCTATATAAAATCTGGATAGTTGAGACGTATGTTAATGTAAAAAGTTTATGTAACTTTACTTATACAAATAGCATGTTATACAAACACACACAATCAATGAGCAGTGTATAAACTTAAATCTATAACAAAATAAGCGCATTGCGGGGAAATGCTATGCATCAGTCTGGGGTCATAGTTTGGTTGTCTGCTCTTCAGTTTGTGTTTGAAAGGTGATATCCCACAATTCCATTAGAGTGAGTGGGGTTACATAATTATGTATGCAAATTGTATGTTAATCAGCATACAGATTTGTACCTATTTTTCATGGCCTTTGTCCAGATTTTTGATGTTTCCAGGTTGAGGGGTATGGTTCCCAGTCAAAAAATTTTATTTCTGGCAGCAAGCTTGGACACAGCATCCCAGATGGCATTTCTTACTCCAGAAAAACAAGCCTATCTGACAGGCTACTTCTCTCAAATGGCCACCAGAACCCAGTTATCCGCAGGGAAAACCCTGCAAGCTCTAGGGTTCATGGCCTCCTGCATTCTACTAATTCCATATGCCAGACTGCATATGAGGAAACTCCAATGGTACTTAAAAAGTCTTTGGTGCCAACATTCTTTGGACCTGGTAACTATCATACCTATGATACCCTGTCTAAGGAAAGAGTTCCTTTGGTGGGCAGCAGCATGCAATCGCAACAAGGGGCTTCACTTTACACAACCCACGCTGCCCAGACCCTAACCACAGACCCATCAGACTATGCCTGGGGTGCACATCTGGACGGCAGGTGCATTCAGGGCCACTGGAGCCCAAATCAAATTCATCTGCACAGCAACCAAAAAGAGATGCTAGCTGTTCAGCATGCTCTGAAAGCTTTCAGATCCCTACTCTCTCCAGGGCCTCTACTAATCAAAACTGACAACACCACTGTGATGTGGTACATCAACAAGCAGGGGGGAGCCCACTCTTACCCACTTTGCAGGCTAGCCATGAGCCTCTGGAACACGGCCTCAGCCATACATATTCACCTGCAAGCTCAATTCCTGCCAGGCAACCAAAACTCACTGGCAGACAACTTAAGTAGAAATCTCCTAGACCCACATGAGTGTCAATTAAACCACAACACCTTCAGCCTTGTGACCCAGAAATGGGGTACCCCAAAGGTGGACCTATTTTCCTCCCCTACAACCACCAGCTCAGCAAATTCTGCACCAGGGATCCTCACAGCAAGGCCTGGAAAGTGAATGCCCTATCCTTCCAGTCGGCAAACCTCTCAATCTATGCATTTCCCCCTCTACCTCTTCTTACAAGAGTATTACTCAAGGTAAGGGAGGAAAGACCAAGGGCAATCCTGATTGCCACAGACTGGCCACGCCAACACTGGTACCCACTACTGCGCAGTCTGTCACCATTGCTTCCATGGCACCTCCCTCAAATCCCAACTCTCCTGACTCAGCAGGAGGGACAGTTCTTGCATCCACAATTGCAGACCCTGAACCTTGCAGCCTGAATTATTCCTTAACTTCTCCTCCAGTGGCCAGCCTAAGCAAGCAGGTAATGGATGTCATACGTGAAGCCAGATGACCCAGTACTAGAAAATCCTATGCTGACAAGTGGAAAAGGTATTGTTCCTGGATCCACACTAAAGGAGCGGATACAGCACAACCCTCCCTACCTCTCATCCTGGATTACCTAGCAGACCTACTCCACAGGGGCCTATCCTTCTCTTCCATTAAGATCCATGCCTCTGCCATCTCTGCTCACTACAGCACTGAGCCACCTCTCTTCTCACACCCTATCATCAAGCAGCTCCTGAGAGGGGCTAACAACTTTAGACCACCAAGAAGAACCCCTACCCTTGGGACCTTAACTTTGTGTTGGAAAAACTCACGCTCCCCCACTCTGAGCCTGTAGCATCAGCAGAGTTAAAATTCCTCTGTTGGAAACAGCCTTGCTTCTGGCTATCACTTCAGCTAGAAGAGTGTCTGAGCTACAAGCACTTATGGCTGTGGAACCCTTCATCATGTTTCATGCTGACAGGGTCTCCCTCAGGACTAACCCAACCTTCATGCCTAAAGTGGTGTCCAGTGTGGCTCTCAACCAGTCTATCCATTTGCCCATCTTTTTCCCTAATCCTCAAAATAAGGGGGAAATGATCCTTCACTCTTTAGATGTGCACAGACAGCTCAGATTCTACCTTGATAGAACTAACTCCTTTAGGAAATCTGACCAGTTACTAGTCAGCTTTGCACCAGGGGCAGAGGGCAAGGCAATATCAAAACAAGCCATCTCCAAATGGATAGCACACTGTATCCATTTCTGTTACAAACACCAGGGAAACCACCCCTTCAGGGGGTCAGAACACATTCCACTAGGGCAACCTCAACCTCTACAGCCTTTCTCAGAGGAGTCCCTACCAGGGACATTCTGGAAGCTGCAACTTGGAATTGTGTTCATACCTTCACCAAGCATTACCACCTGCCTATCTTTTCCAAATGCAGGGCGGGCTTTGCAACCGCAGTCCTGCAGGGCATACTAGCCAGCCCCAACTCTTCTTGACTGCCTCCACCCATTCTTCAGTTTTGAGAATCAACCCAAGTGTGCTGACTGCAACAGTGAAACACGAAGAACATAGTACAGTTGTGTACACTTGCCATAAATGTAGATGTTCCAGTGTATTCACTGTTGCAGTCCTGGTTTCCCACCATCCAGCCCCCTTGTCTGTCTCTCTCTCTCTCTCTCTCTCACTCTTTACAGGGCTTTTGGTATTTACTTTTTACTGGTGTTTTTTTTCCACCATAACTTGGCTCCCTATTTGGGGGCTCCTGACATTTGGGGCAAGAGAAACTGATGTAATGGTGTTGACTGCCTGTTTTTATACCCCTGATGACCTGACATCAATCCTGAAGTGACAGCAACCAACGCAGAAATACTAAGCCTCTGGTATTTGGGCCAACTGAGGGCTACCCCTAGCAGGATAACCCAAGTGTGATGACTGCAACAGTGAATACACTCAAAGATCTACATTTATGGTAAGTGTACACAACTGTACTTTCTTCCATATCTTGTGTATCTGTAAAAGGTTTCCTGTTTTTCTTCAAATTTTTCTTGATTTTGTCCCACACTATGCTTAATTTGTTTGTCCAGCTTGATTTATTTCAGGTTTCAAAGTAGTAGTTCAATCCCTCTTCTTGTTCTTATGGAAATATATCCTTCTGACATTGTATGCCTAGATCATGATGTTAAACTTTTTTTGTTTTTTTGCACTCAAACAATTTCTGTTTCAAAACTTTCCACATTCCATCTGCAGTTTTTCCACTGAACACCTCACTGCAGTTAGTTTTACATAGTAACTGTTTTGCTTCCGTATAATCCGTAATTAATCTTCTGTGCATTAGATGTTCTTCGTGTTTCACTGTTGCAGTCATTACATTTGGGTAATCTGCTGGCAGGTTGCCCTCAGTCAGCCTGAATAACAAAGTCTTGGGTCCTGCTTCGGTTGCTGTCTCCTCTTCCATGACGTCAGGTCGTCAGGGGTATAAAACATGCAGCCGACGCCATTTTATTCAGTCTTTCTTGCCGCGCTGTACCAAAGCAGTTCGCAAGTGCCAGTCGGCCGACTCCTGAAATTTTCACATTCGAGTTTCAGAACCGAAGTCTTCAAACTAAAGCTAAGTACCCCGTTGGGGAAACTTTTTCTTGCTCCTTACCGATGTCAGTAAAAGTTAATAATTGCATTACTTGTGGGAAGCAAATACCTCATAAGGATTTTCACTTATACTGTATTCCTTGCATAGTCCCAGATCAGAACATGCCTTGCTGTTGGTTTTGTGCTAGATTTAACCAACGCACTATTAAGCGTCTGTATAGTTTTGCTTCTAAATATTTTGGATCAAGATTTAATTATCCTGAAATGTCATCGGTTAGTATTCCGACTACCGGAGTTCACAAAAAACACTAAGAAAAAGACAGAGACAGACCATTGAGGTCCAAAACCGATGACGAAGCTTCTCCTAAGCCAGTCACCAGTTTGCCGGTACTTAGTGAGGCACTTTCGCAGCCCCTGATACCTGCTAGTTTTGAGTCGCAGGCCTCTACTGAGACCCATGCGGAGTCCGGTATGCTGCAACCGACGCCAGCCTCAAAAAACAAGGTCAAAAGCATCTTCTATGTCTAAAAAACCAACTCATGAGCCACGTGCTCAGGCCCCTATACCTAAAAAACAGATGATCAAAATGGCTGAGGACTTAATTACCTTGATCAGGAGTTCCCAACCCCCCCACCCCCACCCTAAGAGGCCTAGGCAAGGCACTGATTATGAATCTTCAGATCATGTTTCCATTTCTTCTGATTCCTCTTCTGATCAGGAATTTTCCATTCCACCCTATGAGGATTCTGATGCAGAGGAATCCATCCCATCTGCTTTTCCACCTGAGGATTACTCTTTTGGAGAAACTTTGCATACTTTAAAGGAACATTTTCACTGAGAAAGTCAGGACTTCTCTGAATCAAAAAAGAGGCTTAGGGATTTCCTTCTTCTTCCTCAGCATAGGCCTTTGGCTATACCTCCTGTATTAGACATTGTTGATGATGTGTTTTCAGAATCAAGCATGGCTCCTAGTAAGCCAGACAGATATTACAGGGTTCCTGACTCACACAAATTTCTATTCAAAAATCCTGCTGCTGACCCTGAGACTATTTCACAGGGTCCCAGGGGTGTTAAGGCCTCTACAGCCAAAAATCCTACCCCCTCTGATAGAGATCCCAGGACCCAGGATAGATGGGGAAAGAAGGTTTATACGTCTGCTACCTTGGCAATCAGAGCCTTAAACTGCTAATTTCATATGCTTAAATATCAACACCATGTTATGGGCCTACTGAAACGGAAAATGATGTTGATTTCTGATTGTGTGGAAAATAAAGAATTACAGGAATTATTGCATTCAGCAGAACAGGTTGGAAGGCATACTTTGCAATGTGGTTTTGATTCCTTGGCGGCCTCTTGCAGGGCCGCAGTTACTGGATCTGTGATTTAGAAGGCATGCCTGGCTCAAGGAGCAAAATCTGCCTGATCATGTTAAAGCTAAATTGTTGGATGCCCCCTTGCAGCATGACACTCTGTTTGGTAATAAGGCAGAAGAGGTTTTAAAGAAAACGGACGACAAAGCTAAATCTATGCAAACTGTAAAAGATTTCTTGCAAGTGCAGCCACCCAGGTTCAGTAGGCACTGGCCTACTAAAAATTGGTCCTTTCTGGTGTCCAACAGAGCCACTCAAGGCAAATCCAGGTGCTCAAATGGCTCCAGATACCAATCACAGGGTTCTTACAGGTCAAAGCAATGGGGTGCCTCCACCTCCAAATCTGGAGGAAACAAAGGACAACCCTACAGTAAGCAGTCGCAATGACTTTCCTCTACCATCACCAAGCACTTACCTTTTGGCAGCCCCCTTGGGGGGAAAACTAACACTTCATGCACAAAATTGGCAGTTAATTACCTAGGACAAGTGGTTATTGAACATAGTATCCCAAGGGTACAGATTTCATTTCCATACTTTGCCAATTCCAAACGGATGGCCCAATCTGCCACAAAATCAGTGGACAGATGCTCAGAAACAAGTTATGTCTCTCATGGATATAAGGGCTATTCAACCAGTGCCAGAAAAGGAAAAAGGACACGGTTTTTATTCAAGACTCTTTCTGGTACCCAGAAAAGACTATTATTGGTGTCCAATACTAGATTTATCGATTTTGAACATGTTCCTGGACATTCCAAAATTCAAAATGCTGACTTTACAACAGCTACTGCCTATGCTGGGCAGAAACGCTTGGTTAGTGACTCTAGACTTAAAAAAGGCATATCTGCATATCCTAATAAGGGAATCCTGCAGAAGATACCTCCGCTTCAAGGCAGGTGTTTTGCATTACCAATTTTCTGCACTGCCCTTTGGCTTATCTACTGCGCCCAGGGTCTTTACAAAGTGCCTGGCACCAGTAATTGCATTCTGCAGGCAAAGAGGTATACAAATTTATCTTTATCTGGACGACTGTCTCATTCAGGCAGAGGACAAGGACACTCTTCTTCAACATCTGGCATTTGTAAAATAGCTTTTAACATGCCTGGGGTACACAATAAACGAAAAGAAATCCCAACTGGTACCCTCTCAAATAATTACATTTCTGGGTGCAAGCTTGAATACAACTGCCCAGATGGCTTACCTTACACCAGAGAAACAAAGGCAACTGACAATATACTTCAAACAAATGGCAACAAAAACCCAGTCATCTGCAAGACAAATTCTGCAGGCTTTGGGGTTCATGGCATCCTGCATTCTACTAATCCCATATGCAAGACTGCATATGAGGAAACTTCAGTGGTACCTAAAAAGTTTATGGAGTCAACATTGTCACAGTCTGAAAACAATGATACCTCTCATTTCCTGCCTACAACAGGAGTTTCTTTGGTGGGCGGAGACATGTCACCAAAACAAGGGACTTTCACTCTACCCCCTACCACCCAAACCCTAACTACAAATGCATCAGACTATGCTTGGGGGCCCACCTGGCGGGGAGATGCATTCAGGGCAAATGGAGCCCAAAACAAATGCATCTGCATATCAACCAGAAAGAGATGCTAGCTGTTCAGAATGCTCTGACAGCCGTCAAGGACTTACTTCATCCAGGACAACTACTGATAAAGACGGACAACACCACGGTTATGTGGTACATAAACAAGCAGGGGGGGGTACACATTCCTACCCCCTTTACAGACTAGCCATGACATTGTGGAACATGGCTTTGACTTACCAAATACATCTTCAAGCTCAATTCCTGCCAGGAAAAAAAAATACTCTGGCAGATGACCTAAGCAGAAATCTTATGGACCCACACGAATGGAAACTGGATCCACAAATCTTCAGCATGTTAGCACGGAAATGGGGGAGCCCAGACATAGACCTATTTGCCTCTCCCCACAATTATCAACTGGACAAATTCCGCACAAGAATTCATCACAAAAAAGCATGGAAAGTGGATGCCCTATCCTTCAGTTGGAAAAACCTATCAGTCTATGCCTTTCCCCCTCTGCCTCTTCTCTCCAAAGTCTTACTAAAAGTCAGACAAGAAAAACCAAAAATGATCCTAGTTGCTCCAGACTGGCCTCAACAACACTGGTACCCACTTCTAAGGAACATGTCTCAATTCTCCCCTTGGTACTTGCCTCAAATACCTCATCTACTGTCTCAGCAGAACAATCAAATTCTGCACACTCAACTCCAAACTCTGAACCTTGCAGCATGGCTGATCATTAATTATTCAAACACCTCTCAGTAAATCTGTGATGGATGTCATTTTGGAAGCCAGAAGGCCTAGTACTAGAAAATCATATGCTGATAAATGGAAGAGATTCTGTGCTTGGAACCAAGCACAAGGAACAGACACAACAAAGCCCAATATTCCTCAGATTTTACAATATTTGACTGAGATGCTTGACAAGGGCCTAACCTTTTCTTCAATAAAAATCCATGCCTCTGACATCTTGGCTCATTACAACACAGAGCCTCCCCACTTTTCTCATCCTCTGCTTAAACAGTATCTTAGAGGGGCCAAAAATTTAAGACCTCCCAGAAGATCTCCAGCTCCTGCATGAGACCTCCATTTCGTACTGGAAAAACTCACCCTGCCTCCTTTTGAACCAGCAGCTACTGCGGATATAAAATTTCTATCTTGGAAAATAGCTTTTCTCTTGGCAGTCACTTCAGCAAGAAGGGTTTCAGAACTACAGGTTCTCATGGCAGTGGAGCCTTTTATTATATTTTACCCGGACAGGGTGTCCCTCAGGACCAATCCTTCTTTTATGCCTAAGGTGGTATCCAGTGTGGCTCTTAACCAAGACCATTCATCTGCCAACATTTTACCCAAATCTGCAGAACAAGTGGGAGCGGATTCTGCATTCATTGGATGTACACAGACAACTAAGATTCTACTTAAACAGGACCAAATCTCTAAGAAAATCTGAGCAACTACTGGTAGCATTTGCTGCAGGGTCAGAGGATAAGGCTATATCAAAGCAGACTATTTCTAAGTGGATAAGCCACTGCATTCATTTCTGGTATTTGCACCATGTAAACCTGTGCCCAAGGGGATCAGATCACATTCCATCAGGGCTGCCACTACTTCAGCAGCTTTTCTCAGAGGAGTTCCAACCAAAGACATTCTAGAAGCTGCTACTTGGAGCTCTGTTCATACCTTCAGAAAGCGTTATCATTTACCTCTCCTTTCCAAATCCAGGGCAGGCTTTGCCACTGCAGTCCTGCAGGGCCTTATAGCCGCTCCTAATGCTGTTTAGTTCCATCCTCCCATACATAGCTTTGGGATTCTACCCAAATGTAATGACTGCAACAGTGAAACACGAAGAACATAGTACAGTTGTGTACACTTACCATAAATGTAGATGTTCGAGTGTATTCACTGTTGCAGTCCGGGTTACCCACCCGCCATCCCACTTTCTATACCTTTCCTTTCCTTCACTATTCTCAAAAGCCTTTGTGGTGTATTTGCTTTTAGTTGAAGGTAAAGTTTATCTATCTAAAAGTGCATCTATACATTTACTGTTTATTTATATATATATTTTTGCTCCCCATTTGGGGGCACCTGACATCTGGGGCAAGAAAAATGGACTAAAATGGCATCAGCTGCATGTTTTATACTCCTGACGACCTGACGTCATGGAAGAGGAGACAGCAACCAATGCAGGACCCAAGACTTTGTTATTCAGGCTGACTGAGGGCAACCTGCCAGCAGATTACCCAAATGTAATGACTGCAACAGTGAATACACTCGAACATCTACATTTATGGTAAGTGTACACGACTGTACTTTTAGGCTTCAGTTTGGCAGAATTATCTAGCAACAAATTAACCTTTATAACCCCATGATCACTGCACATCAATGATGGTAAAATGTGATTTGAAGTAACAGTAATTTTCTTAGCAACACAAACCATGTTTAGCATGTTTCATTCCCTGGTAGTTTTTTTTTTTTTTTTTTTTTCTACAATCTGAAGCAATTGTTCTTGAATATACATTGTGAATAATTTCCTTAATAATGTTGTTCAATCAATATTATTGGAGTCTGTTTCTGGTACATTTAAGTCCCAAGCTAATATTATTCTTCCCTCCTGTGTTTCATGCAAGAAATGTATGAATTCTTCTAGGTCATCTGGACTTGACTTTGGTGGTCTATACACTCCAATTGGTACCAGGGTTGTCTTTATTGGCACAGTTACAGTCTATACTGTTGGTGTTATCATTGAACATGTAATAATCACAGGTCACATAACTATCCTTAATCCCTATCACAACACCTCCACCTGATTTTTTGTTAGAATGTCTATTACAGTAAAAACATTTATACCTTGACAGAACTGGTTTCCGGTCATTGTTCTTTAACCATGTTTCACAAACAATAACAACATCAATCATGTTGGAATGTAGCAACTTTTCCAGTAAAAAAACTTTATTATTAATGCTCCTAGCATGAACAACTATCAGAGATGCATCAGATATGGCTATCGGTGAACTGTCAAATTTTTGACCTAGCAAAATTCCTACCTAGTGTTTGTCAAATATTGCAAAATATCTGCTGCAAAAATTCTCTTCCCTGATCTTGACAAATACACATCAACTTGTCTGAACATGTGTGTGCCCAAAACTAGGCTTCGCTCTACACATTTCCATTTTTTAAAACATGCCATTTTTTCCTTGTAGGTATTTACCCAAAAAATATTTTCATTCACAGTGACCTGACTATCCTATCTATAGGCGATTTGTGAAAAATAAGTCCTAACACCAGTACAAGCTATACTATCTAAGAGGGCTGTCAGTTCCCTACTAACAGTCGGATGAGATCATCTGTACTGAAACAAATAAAAACAGATCAATACTTCCTTACATTAAGGTGTTCCAAGGCTTGTTTCATATCTGCAATTTTTGCTCTGTATGCCATCCAGGCATTTCCTGCAAATCCTACATCAGGCCCACAATTTGTGCAGGGTAACTTATCACAAGGACATATTTTTGGTAATGCTAAATATGCCCTGGAGCCATGGCTCATGATACCATTATGGAATCCACAGGGCTTGCTAACATACAAAACCACACTCCTGCAGATCTGTAACATTATTAAGCTTATTTAGATTTTGGAACACCTGTTTCTGTTGAAACAACTTAGGTCCACACAAACTAAAAAACAGAACAAAAAAAGAAATAAGAGCTTGGGGTTCTCTCTACATACTTTATTAAATGCCTTTGTCCCACATTGAAGAACTTCATCAGAAGCAGATGAAGTCCTTCAATTTGGGACAAAAGCATTTAATAAAGTACATGGAGAGGACCCCGAGCTCATATTCCTTCTTTTTTTTTTTTTTTACCTATTTCTGTTACCTAAATTCCTCCAATGGTGCACTGAAGTGTACTCCTCAGACCTGCAGAAATCCCCTGCTCTAGCTGTCTATCACCATGGTAAGCATAACTGTGCTGATTGCAAATATTCTGCTGCAGGTCAAAGAAGGTACACAAATGGCATTGAATTTGGAGAAGTAGCAACTGTTGATGTGAAGATACCCTGACTCCATGTTGAAAATGGGAAAAAGGGGGTTAATGATGATGATAGAGTAGTGAGAACTGGGCACATTTGTCATCAAGTGCACAGGTGTTGAGTGACATAGTGGCAAAGATCACATTTTTGGAAGCCTGAACAAAATATATAGGAGCAAGTGAGATGGCTTGGTGATTTAGAGTTGGGTATACTGTGCAGGAGGGGTGATGCTTCCTGAAGGGGGTAGGTACCTGTGCAGTATGGATTATAGAGTGGACTGCTTCTGCAGATGTAGTTGCACTGTGCAAATGTGGCTATGACAGGTATGAGACCTTGGGTTGGGCTGACACAGAGAACATTTCTAGCCATGAGTATGTTCCCTCTGAGGAATGAATTGAGCATTAACACCCACCAGCAAAGGTAACATGCGAGACTGTGACCCCTAACTATGCTATGTGCTTGACCGGTTTATTATTGAATCTGTGAGGTGATTGCTGTCGACCAGAATGTGGTTGAAAGGCAGTTTTCCAATGGGCAGAATGTCAACTCAAAAAACATCGACTACATTACAACAAATGGGGAGTGTAGTTTGATTATTTGACTTCAGCATTGTGAACGGAGATTGCAGTTCAGTGAGGAACAGAGAATTATCCCATTTCCTCACTGTAGTGTGATCTCAGAGTTGGTATATATAATTTTGCAGGGGGTGTGGGGGTGCAGGGGGGCTTGCCCCCCTGGCTCAATAGTAAAATGCACATAAAGTTGACTGTGGAATGTCATGGTACATTTAGCTGCATAGCATAGGTGAGTGATGTCACCTCCTGCTATGTCGAATACATCGAACTATGGGTGTTGATATATTCAATTTCGATCTGGCCACATTTTTGCTGTTCTGGATTCAAGATTTTGGGTCAACCATATGACCGGTCGGCATATGCAGTTTCAAGGTTTTAATAGTAAACCGCATGACCACCATGCAGGCTATTCCTGCATGGGTGGTCATGCTGTGCCATTCCAGACTAACCACTGGTGGCTGATATGAAGGAGGTGTCACTACTTGACTTTGACCTACCTGTCGTGTGGGGTGTACTCACAGTGGAGAAAGATGAGTAGTGGCCACAGGAATGATATCAGCCCTGACACGTAAAGGCAAATGATGGCACCAGGCACTTGCTGTACAAGCCAATTAATTGAGCCATGTATTGCACAACCTCTCATATGTCATCAGCTGCCCATGCAATGCACCTGTCATCTGCGCCATGACAGTGACGACATCCACTTGAAACTGGTTGACTGCCCTGCACATCCAGTGAGTAAAGCCTATTGTGACGAGCAGTGGTGCATGGAAGGAGATGATAGAACTCCCTGTTTAGGTGTGCCAGGCATATCCTGTCCTTCCATCATCTCTGTAGTGGTTGACACAGGTTCCAGAAGAAAAAGAGCTGTATCAATGGACTTGAGTGGTATTCTGCCCAACATAGTTACTGTTGTCAGGAGTGCTACTGTGACTTCAGATTACTCTAAAGGTAGGTTGCCATCATCATCAGTCTCTAATGCAGCACTGACATCAGGCAATGCCATGTTTCACAGTAAAAGACCCCATAACTGTAGCACCTTTGAAAGCAGACAGATAAACATTGGGTGGCACCATGTGAGATCAGACTATTTTATGGCACACAAAGTGACATCAGCCTACTCTGACCTGTGCTCAACACAGCACAAACAACTTGTGCCCCTACTCAAAAATGCCTTGTATCATTTGCTCAGTATGCCTCCTCAACCCCATACCATACACTCTGCATTATACTTAATGTACTGTTGCAGAGTATGTACATTTCAACAGATCCCTCTCCATCTTAACTGTCTACCAGGAGACATAGTCCACACCTCACATAGTCCCTTAGCCATATATCAGGTGGGCTACTGCTGCCTCCACCTGTTCCCTGTCTTCTCTCATTCACTATTTTAATCCTCCATGTACTTCCATTCATCTTACCTTCAACTTAATGCAGACCATCTCCCAACTATAAAAACATCATACACATGCCAGTCACCCTCCACAGCTGTCACTGGCCTGTATACCCTTGCCACAGGAGATGTACAACCCTTCTGAACTCTGTGGACTAATGTAATTATTTTATTCAGAGATGCATCATAATCCACCAAGGACTTTTAATAAGAAGCTTATGGACTTGGAACAAAAGCTTTTGAAGGTGAGAAACCTTCAATGCGATAATTCTTATTTAAAATGAATGTTTAAAATGCAGGCAAGTGCCTAAGGGCTTACGTTTATTTAAATTTCCTACAGGCATTTGCTTAAAAGAAAATGACAAATCTGATTTAATTGCTATGTTTGATCATTTTGCCTTGGAACGTGTACAGTTCATTGTTAGTTTAAATAACATTTGTATACCAGAACTTTTACAGTGTGTTACTGTTTTGAATAGAGTGATTACTGAGGATTTGCTATTTGAGTTTAATACAGGTAGATATCCCAACATGTACAATAGAATTGAAAGACAAGTTGGTTTTAATATGCAACGGAAAAAGAAAACGTTAAATAGGGACGATGAAGAATATAGGAAGGGTATAGCCTATCCAATGTCCAGAGCTTACAGTAATGCTTTTGGGTCAGCCGAGAGTGGGGGGAATATGTATTTTGAGGAGAGAGCAAGGACTACACCTGTAGAAGAAAGTTATGAAACAGAGATTCAGCAAGTTAATGAAGATTATGAACAAAATTACCCCCCACTTAGGATGTCTGAGAGGATAGAAAACTGGAACATGCAAAGAACTGATAACAGTAACAGTTCTAATCATTCTTTTCGGTACACCCCAGCACCCCAGGGTACTATGAACAACCCCAGGGGACAGCGTTGGGGGAGAAACAGGAATTAATGACAGAAATTTAGCACCTTTTATATAGGAGAGAAGCTGAAGGAAGAGAAGTTAAGGTTTCCCATGAAGGGAAAGTTTTAAGTTTACAAGGGTTTAATATTTTTAACTATACATGTTTAGATATTAACAAAAATAATTTTCCCTTTTCAATAAAAGCTTTAAATTTATATCAGGATCTAGAATTGATTTGCCAGATACTATGACTGAAATTAAGCAATATACAAAGAAACTAAACCTGCCTTAAACACTTGTCCTATATGGACAGACTCAAAAAGCTCCAACTATTCTCTGTCTCATATCGCCTACTTAGAGGCAATCTCTGCTTGACTTACAAAGCCATGTCTAACTCAGCTCTGTTAGAAATGCTACATCTAAGGAAATCCCAATTCCTTCTCACTACACACTCCAGAGACCTCAACCTCATTACCACAATCAACAGAACTAGCTGGAGGGACAGGTTCATAACCCAGAGGCTGCCCATGCTATGAAATAGACTTCCCATACATGTCAAGCAGAGCACCTCACTGGCCATCTTTAAGAGAAATCTTGAGTGAATGGGAAGTACAAAATTCACCCTGGGGATCACTCCAGTGACTCTACTCGACAGAGGCACTGGTAATTAAGGTTGGGTGACACAATGCCATGGTAATCCTTTGGGCTAGGCTTGTAAAGGCTCCAGGGCCATTTGCCTAGTACACACCTAAGAACAGTTGATGTTTCAGGACAGGTCAACTGGACATTTGAATGTAACTAACATGAATGGTTCATTCAGATGTAAGAGTACCTTTAACCCCCCCCCACCCTATTATTTCCACTTATGAAAATGGATGCCTTAAAGACACTCATACATTACTATCTTCTAAAAGGAGAAAGTTTTTCAACTTGAATAAACAAGAAACAGAATTGTTAAAGGAAATAAGACTGAATGAAACCATTCAAGTTATGAAACCTGATAAGAGGGAGGGATGGTATTAGTGGAGAACTTAGATTATAGTGCTAAAATGTTAGACACATTTTATGACACAGATAACTATATTGAAGTTTCATACAACAAAACTATGATTGTTTACAGGAAGGTACAGCTTTTTTTGGAGGATTTTCTTTTTCAAGGAATAATTTCTAAAGAGTTATACAACTTTCTTAGAATGGAACATCCTACCATCCCGCAAACCTTTGGTATATCGAAAGTGCATAAGGATATTAATCCCCCTTACAGGGTCATCATTACAGCACAAGGTAGTACCACATATCCACTGAGAGTATTTACTGATAGACTTTTTAAATCAACAGTTCTTTCAGTAGATTATATCTTACGGGATTCTTGGGACTTTTTGTCCAGATTCAAACATGAAATATTTACCACTGAATGTGTTTTTTTTACAATGGATGTAATAGACTTATTTACATCCATTCCACACAAGGAAGGTCCTGATTTATTCTTTGAGGCAATTTTGGAATTAACTGAGTTAAGTAGCACTACGATTACTTTTGCAGTTAGCGTCATGGAAATTATTTTAGACAATAATTATTTTACGTTCGAGGGTAGTTACTTCAAGCAGATTAAGGGCATAGCTATGGGGACCAGTTGTGCCCCCATCTACGTCAATCTGAAAATGTATGCCTGGGAACAGAATTTGTTTTTTCAGCTGGGTACAAGGAAAAATGTGCACTATACCTTCGGTACCTGGACAACATTTTCATTTTGTGGAAAGATTCCACCTTGCCTGAAGTTGAATTAATCCAATATTTGAATAATCTTCCATCCTTTTTAAAATTTACTAGCAAAAGTTCTAACATCAGTATAGACTTTTTAGATGTTAGAATAGGTAAGGATGTAGATAAGAAAATATTTTGTTCAACTATTTTTAGAAAAGACACGTTCTCAAATAGTTATTTAGATTATAACAGCCAGCATCCCTATTTTACTAGGAAGAACATTCTGAAGGGACAACTAGTGAGAGCAACGAGAATGTGTTTTAATTGGGAACTTTGTAAAAGGGAAATGTTATTCATTATAAATTTATTTTTGGAAAGGGGTTACCCTAGAGACCTCATTTATAATGTTGGTTATGAGGTAGCCCATGCTTGGGGCTCTAAGTTTAAACTACTTATAGGGATAGGAAAAACAAATGTTTTCAAACCCCCCTCTCTTTTACAAACATTTAATGGAAGCATGGTCATCCCATATGGTGAGAGGTCAAGAGAAGTGGAAGATATAATGAGAAAGTATTTGGTGCTTTTCAAGACAAATAGTGATTTTATGCAGATCTTGGGGGATGAACCAAAACTTGTTTACAAGATGGGTAAAAACTTCAAATTTTGTTTGAACATAATATATTGATTATTAAACCTTCTGAAAAAAGTCATTACAAAATGTGGTTGTTGCTCTCAATGCAAATATATTTTGGATGAAAATTGTGTATTTTTACCAGATATGGTGAAACCTGTATTTTTTTGGACGAGGAAATTGTGAAACAAAAGTACTAGTGTATTTACTGTTTGTGATTTTTGTAAATACTTCTGTGTGGATAAAACCAAGAGACAGTTGAGAATACACATTTATGTATGTGTGTATGGATTTCTCAACAGAATGAAAATAATGCATTGTATAGGCACTCAATTAGATGTGATGGTTTCAGTAAATTCAGATTTGGTATACTTGAAGTGCTACAGAAATCTTCAAGAGGTGGATGGTGGGAGCTCAATGTTGAATTATATGAGTTAAAATGGCCTTTTTATATTAAATTCTATTTTTGAACCTTGTTTAAATGAAACCCTATCTATAGTACCTGTTTTAAGACTTAAAGCTCTGACTAGATAATTTTTTTATATGTAAACATATCTTTTTAACTTATTGTGCCCATGTCTTTTTAAGAAGTGAAATGAGTGTTTAAGTACACTATGTAGTAGTGATTTTATGTTGATAATTCATTCTGATGAAGTCTTGGAATTATCCAAGATGAAAGTGCTTAATAAACTATAGTGTTAGTAAAGGACAGTGTAAATTTTATCCAGCAATTGAATTTTACTTTGTTTTTTGGCTTCTGTCACAGCTCATCCTGACATTTTATAAGAGTTGTGTGGTTCAGGGTGAAGTTATTCGCCTATTGTTGTATATATATATATATATATATATATATATATATATATATATATATATATATATATGGTCACACATAGTTCACACACACGCACAAACCTGTGGTCAATTTACCTTACATTTCTTTGGAACGGGGGAGTAAATTGGACCAAGGTAAAAGCTGCATTAACACAGTGAAGACATTCTGAAAAAATGCAAAGATAAAGACAGAGACAGGCCGCCTAGGTCCAAAACTGCCGACAACACTTCTCCTAAGCCAGTCACCAGTACTCAGTGAGGCGCTTTCGCAGCCCCTGATACCCACTACTTCTGATTTGCAGGCCTCTACTGAGACCCATTCAGAATCCAGTATGCCGCGAGATGCTTCAACTGTGGAACCTGCGGATGTTTCTACCTTGGATGGGTCCAGAGCCGCTGTGCAGGCACCGGCTTCTGAGGGTGTATTCAGGCCTACTGACTTGCATATTAAACCGATGCCATCTTCTTCTTCAAGGCCTAAAACTTGAACCATGCCTAGAAAACTGATGCCCAGACTGCATGGTCAGGCCTCTATGCCTAAAAAACAAATGATAAGAATGGCTGAAGACCTTATTACTTTAATCAGGGGAAGCCAACCTTCCTCCTCTAAGAGACCTAGGACTGAGTTTGCTTATGATACTTCTGACCAGGATTCTGAAATTTGTTTCTTTTGATGACCAGGATTTACCCTTGTCTACCTATGAGGATTCTGATGCTGAGGACTCTATTCCCCTCCCCCCCGAGGATTTCTCTTTTGGAGAAACCTTGCATACTCTCAGGGAGCATTTTCATTGGGAAAGTCAGGATTTCTCTGATTCTAAAAAGAGGCTTAGGGATTTCTTACTCCTGCCCCAGCACAGGCTTTTAGTTATACCTCCCGTACTGGACATTGTTGATAATGTCTTTTCTGAATCTAGCTTGGCCCCTGACTCTTTACCTCCTGCTCCCAGAAAACCTGATAGATATTACAGGGTTCCTGACTCTCACAAATTCCTTTTCAGAAATCCTACTGCAGCTCTTGAAACCATTTCACAGGGACCCAAGGGCATTAAAGCTACTACTGCCAAAAATCCTACCCCCTCTGATAGAGATTCCAGGGCGCTGGATAGATGGGGTAAGAAGGTATACACTTCTGCAACTTTGGCCATTAGGGCATTGAATTGCCAGTTTCATATGTTAAAGTATCAGCAGCATATTATTGGATTGCTTAAACAGAAAATGATGTTGATTCCTGATTGTGCTGAAAATAAGGATTTAAAGGATTTAATGCATTCTGCTGAACAAGTTGGTAAACATACTTTGCAATGTGTTTTTGATTCAATAGAGGCATCTTGCAGGGCTGCTGTAACTGGGTCTGTATTTAGAAGGCATGCTTGGCTTAAGGAGCAATCCTTGCCAGATCATGTTAAAGCGAAATTACTGGATGCTCCCTTAAATCAGGACTGCCTGTTTGGCAACAAGACAGAAGAAGTTCTTAAAAAGATGGAGGGACAAGCCAAATCTATGCAAACTGTTCAAGATTTTTTACAAGTACAACCTCCAAGATTTAGTAGGCATTGGCCTTCTAAGATTTGGTCCTTTCCTGCCTCTTCCAGACCTTCTAGGTCCAAACCCAGATCCAGCAGAGCACCCAGGCTTCAGTCCCAGGGGATGCACAGGACTAAGCAGTGGGGGGCCTCCACTTCCAAATCTGGGAGTAATAAAACTCCCCCTATGGTAAACTGTCTCAATGACTTCTTTTTAAAATGTCCAAGCAGTACTCAACTGTCTGCCCCTTTGGGGGGAAAGATTGCACTTCATGTAAAGAACTGGAGACTTATTACCCAGGACAAATGGGTTTTAAATATAGTGTCTCAAGGATACAGATTTCACTTCCACATATTACCAACTCCAAAAGGTTGGCCGGATCTACCTCCAAATCAGTGGGCAGAGGCCCAAAAGCAAGTACTCTCTCTCTCTTAGGCATAGGGGCTATTCAATTGGTACCAGAAGAGGAAAAGGGACAAGGTTTCTACTCGAGACTTTTCCTGGTACCCAGAAAAGACAATTCATGGCGTCCTATCCTGGACCTGTCTACTCTAAACACCTTTTTGGTGATTCCAAAATTCAAGATGCTGACTCTTCACCAGTTGCTTCCTATGCTAGGCAAAGATGCCTGGTTGGCAACACTAGATTTAAAGGAAGCATACCTGCACATCCCAATCAGGGAATCTTGCAGAAGATACCTACGCTTCAAAGCAGGCTACACACTCTTATCAGTTCTCTGCACTGCCCTTTGGCTTATCTACTGCACCCAGGGTATTCACAAAGAGCTTAGCTCCAGTCATTGCATTTTGCAGACAAAGAAATGTTCAGATATACCCATATACCCATACCTGGACGATTGTCTAATTCAGGCAGAAAGCCAGGACATACTTTTGAAACATCTGGCCTTTGTACAAAGGGTGCTAACTTGTCTGGGGTACACCATAAATGAAAAGAAATCACACCTGGTACCCTGTCAACAAATTATATTCCTGGGAGCAAGCTTGAATACAACTTCCCAGAGGGCTTTCCTCACACCAGAGAAACATTCATTTGACAACCTACTTCAAACAAGTGGCCACAAAAACTCTGCTATCTGCAAGGCAAATACTACAAGCCTTGGGGTTCATGGCCTCCTGCATTCTTTTAATTCCATATGCAAGGCTGCATATGAGGAAACTACAATGGCATCTAAAAAGCGCCTATGGTGTCAACATTCTCAGGATCTAGAAGCATGATTCCTATCATATCTGGCCTATGCCTAGAGTTTCTTTGGTGGGCAGAGGCCTGCCACCAAAACAAGGGACTAAAATTCACACTACCCCCTGCCACCCAATCCCTAACAACAGATGCATCAGACTATGCATGGGGGGCTCACCTGGCAGGGAAGTGCATTCAGGGCAAATGGAACCCAAGTCAAATGCACCTGCATATCAATCAAAAAGAAATGTTAGCTGTCCAGGATGCTCTGACAGCCTTCAAGGACCACATTCTTCAAGGACAATTAATGGTAAAGACAGACAACACCACTGTTATGTGGTACATAAACAAACAGGGGGGTATGCATTCTTACCCCCTCTGCAGACTAGCCATGGCATTGTGGAACACAGCCTTGAGCTACCAAGTGCATCTATAAGCTCAATTCCTGCCAGGGAAACTAAATACACTGGCAGACAAACTAAGCAGAAACTTCATGGACCCACATGAGTGGAAACTGGACCCAAGGATTTTCAACATGTTGACAAGCAAATGGGGGAGCCCAGATATACACCTGTTTGCCTCCCACCAGAACTATCAATTGGACAAATTTTGCACAAGGACTCCCCACAGACAAGCTTGGAAAGTGGATGCTCTGTCCTTCTGCTGGAAAAACCTATCAGTTTATGCCTTTCCTCCTCTGCCTCTGTTCTCCAAGGTACTACTAAAGATCAAGCAAGACAAACCAAGGACAATTTTGATTGCACCAGACTGGCCACGCCAACACTGGTACCCCCTTTTGCACAGTGTGTCATTGTTGGCCCCATGGCACCTGCCTCAGACTCCTACCCTGCTGTCTCAGCAGGAGAACCAGAATCTGCACCCTCAGCTTCAAACACTGAACCTAGCAGCCTGGCTAATTACCTAATCTCTCCTTTACCATCCCTCAGTAAACCAGTGATGAATATCATTTTAGAGGCAAGGAGGCCTAGTACTAGAAAATCTTATGCTGAAAAATGGAAAAGATTCTGTGCCTGGAACCAATCACAAGGGATGAGCACAGCAGTGCCCAATTTATCTCAGATTTTACAATACTTAACTGAGATGCTTCACAAGGGCCTGTCTTTTTCTTCAATAAAAATTCACGCCTCAGCCATTTCAGCTCATTATAACACAGAACCTCCCCTCTTCTCTTATCCACTGCTCAAGCAGTTCCTTAGAGGGGCCAAAAATTTAAGACCACCCAGGAGAGCTCCACCTCCAGCCTGGGACCTTAACTTTGTTTTGGAGAAACTCACCCTTCCTCCTTTCGAGCCAGCTGCTACTGCAGATTTAAAATTCCTTTCTTAACAGCTTTCTTTTTAGCAATCACTTCAGCAAGAAGGGTAACTGAATTACAGGCCCTTATGGCAATGGAGCCTTTCATCATCTTTCATGCGGACAGGGTGTCCTTCAGGACCAATCCCTCTTTCATACCCAAGGTGGTATCCAGTGGGGCCCTTAATCAGTCCATTCATTTGCCAACCTTCTTTCCTAATCCACAGAACAAAGGGGAATGGATACTGCACTCCTTAGATGTGCAAAGACAACTTAGATTCTACTTGGACAGGACTAAACCTCAAAGGAAATCTGAACAACTGCTGGTGGCATTTGCTGCAGGGGCAGAGGGAAAGGCTATTTCAAAGCAAACCATGTCTAAATGGATAGGCCATTGCATTCATTTCTGCTATAAGCACCCTGGAAAACCTATCCCACAGGGGATCAGACCCCATTCAACCAGGGCTGCATCTACCTCTACAACCTTTCTCAGAGGTGTACCTACCAGGGGCATCCTAGAAGCTGCTACCAGGAGTTCTGTACATACTTTCACCAAGCATTGCCATTTGCCAATTTTCTCTAAATCCAGAGCTGGCTTTGCCACTGCAATCTGGCCCTAATGCTATCTAATTTCCTCCTCCCATCCTTAGCTTTGGAAATCTACCCAAATGTGATGACAATGAAACATGAAAAACATAGTACAGTTGTGTACACTTACCATAAATGTAGATATTCAAGTGTTTTCACTGTTGCAGTCCTGGTTACCCTCCCTCCAGCCCTCTGACTTCTTTTGGCTATACCTCTTCTCTCCTTTACTATGCTTAAAAGCGTTTTGGTGTATTTGCTTTTTTTGTTGGAGGTATAACCTTGTATATTTTCTAGATTTAATTGCTTCCCATTAGGGGGGCACCTGACATCTGGGGCAAGAAAAACTGATGTAATGGCATTGGCTGCATGTTTTATACCCCTGACAACCTGACGTCATGGAAGAAGAGATAGCAACCGACGCAGGACCCAAGACTTTGTTAATCAGGCCAACTGAGGGCTACTGCAAGCAGATAACCCAAATGTGATGACTGCAAAAGTGAATACACTCGATGTTAGAAGAAAAAATTCAAACGAGTCACATCTGTCTCAGGTGATGAATTTTCCTTTATTAACTGTTAACCAGATTAACCCAGCATGTTGGCCAACTCCTCTGATCTGATCAACTTGTTTACTGACATCAACTTTTATACTGCAAGCAAAAACAACTTTTTGTTACATTTCTGACCGTTGACAGTTGGCTATGAAAAACATATAGGATAAACATGTTTATCACAAATTACCTCAAACCAACAGCTAGTACAGAATGTTCAGTTCAACAATGGTAGCTCAAATTTTCCAGGACACACAGCCTGCCTCAGTAAATTAACTCTTACTCAGCCGTGCGTCCTTATCTCAGGCTTCACTGAGCTATAACCAAATCTCTTTATTCTGAAATGCAGAAAACAGATGATATTCAGGTTCATAAGAAATGCTGCATTCTGTTCACAGATGAGGCCCATCTTTGATAGGCATATCCCAACAAATAACACGTTCATTTTGCAAGAACAGGAAAAAGACAAATAACAGTATGTTTTTAAAACTTTTTCTCTTAACATTTCCCCACTGAAAACACTTTTATTTGTCTTTTTATTTCAGCAATATATGGTAAAAACTAAGCTTTTCTTTGCATACATTACTTCAATGGCAAGACAAATTTTTAAACTTCAAAAACATTTGCAGAGAGTCACATTTCAATGTATTCACTTTCACCAGTCTGTTGCAATTGCTGGTACATCGTCTTCGTAACAGCAGTATCAACCAGTCTTTGTAGAAGACCTCTGATACAGGGTATACAGCAACAACCACATACCACCACGATAGCCACAGCAACTCCGACGGACACCAGGAAACTGCTGATGAGATGACTCCATTTTCCAAACCACACTTGTAGAAAATCTGTAAAGGGATTATTTACCCCAGAGTTCTCTGCCAATTCTTCGGATAACATCTCCAAACCTTTCAAAGCTCGAGTGATACTTCCATCAGGTGCAGTGTTGTTTGGAATATATGTAAAACAGAAAGTCCCAAACATCTTGCAAACTCCTCCTTCTTTGGCCAGGAGCATATCCAACTCAATTTGATTCTGCCATGCCACCTGCGAAGTGGCCTCCAGTTGTTCAGCAATTCCTTTCAATGCATCTTTGGTATAGTTCACAAAACGCTGCTGGTTATAGTAAATGTAGTTGATCCAGTCCACATTCTTATTAGGTTGAATCCAGACAAAGATGGATGTAAAACCAGCTGCTATTTGGTTTATTGCTTTGTATTCATCAGGTATGCCTCTTGGTATGCCAATGCTATCGATGTAGACACCGTTATTGAAAGATTGCTTCAGTGCCTCTCTTTTTCTCCTGCTCAACCACTTCGGCTTTATTTCAAGTTCTCTTACGAAATTGCTTGCTGGAACTGGGAAAATGTAGAATGGCAGAATTAACTTTACAAGTGCACAAGTTCCCTTCCAGGGAATTGTAAGCCTTGATCTGAGTTTGTTGTCTCCACATAACCCCCATACGTCTGCTAAACTATGAGTTTGGTTCTCCAGAAATGGATTCCCATTGCCATTCACAGTAACATTGCAATAGTTCTGTCCCATATTGCCATAATTTTTCCCTGTACCATCTCTGGAAATGCACATATACGAACCTGGATAGGAAATCGCTGCAGGCGGTTTCTCAACTTTGCTTATGACTGGAAAACGCTGAGTTTCATCTTTGCACTTATCTTCAGTTTTGTTGAAGAATAATTTCAACAGACACGTTAGGTTACCTTCATCTTGCATCAATGGGACTGTTGCTAATTGCTGTTTACCTTCAGCACAAGAAATACAGTTCTCACGATGTGCTTCTTGGGTACTATATCTAACCCAAGATAACCATTCATTATGGTGTACGAATCCCGTCTCAAGTAACAATTGTTCTTCTTTTGTGAAGGCAAAATCTGCTTTATTTGTAGCATTCTTAAGGCTTTGTACTTTAAGTCGGAGGGTCCCCAAAGGATCAGTTCTAGTTGGAAGAGACACTCCGATTCCATAAACTCCTGAATCACTTTCTTGTGGTGACACAATGGTTATAGTAACTACTTCGGTACCTTGGAAATGCGCAATTTTTATTCTTTGTTGCCTGCTTTTATCTTTCTCTGGTATCACTGCACCACTTGTTTCCCATCCATTCACATCTGTTGACCACCAAACACTTGACCAGGACATACAGTCTCTATTGCACAAGTATTTTGCACGAGTCAAGAAATTATTATTGTTCCATTTAGAACAGTCCAAAATTCCTTCACAAAGTTTCACCTTAAACACAGTAGTAACACCTGTTTGTGCTTGCAGCACCACCATTCATTTTTCTCTTGCAACTGTTCCTTCTCATATGGACATATTTTCTTTCGCCACCAAAATCATCATCATGTGACAGTTCAAGTACCAGTTGAACATGGCCATCCTCCCTAAGGACTACCGCGCGCCGTTGGGTTCTTCACTGGGTTTGAGACGAACTAACCCCTATTGGGCTAATTCCCCTTTGTAGCCAGACTTTGCGCTCAGAGGTCCAGTGGAGTTTGACCAATATCAATGGCAGAAGGAAAAGCCTTGAGTTTTTTACAGTGGGTGATATGAATCCACGAAGTCCTCTCAGCAATCTTTACAGCCGTAGGTGTCGAGATAAGTACTTGGTATGGGCCTTCCCACCTGGGTGATGACCAATTCTTTCTCTTCATAATTCGAACCCACACCCAGTCCCTGGGTGGAACGCTTAACAAGGCTTCATTTCTGGAATCTGCAAAGGAGTCATTGGTTACAAGAGATTTGACATTTAGCAGCTTCTTCATATAATCCGCTAGATCCTCACCCCCCTCACGTTCCGCTGGCAACAATCCTTGCCACTGTGAGACGTAATATGTCTCCCAAACAAAAGTTCAAATGGTGCAAGTCCTTTGTAGGAAGGTGAGATTCGCATGTACAGGAGTGCCAACGGAAGGCACGCAGTCCATGACCTATGTGTTTCTGCCATTAGTTTGCAGAGCTTACTCTTCAAGACAACGTTGTGTCTTTCCACCAGTCCAGCTGATTGGGAATGGTAAGCACAATGGTGTTTGAGATCAATTTGAAACACTTGACCCAATTTCTGAACAATCTGGTTAACAAAATGAGACCCATTATCATTGTAAATGCGTCTTGGTAGGCCAAATCGGGGAATATTTCTATAGTCAAAAGCTTTGCTACTGTTTGTGCATTCGGATGCTTCACTGGAAAAGTTTCTACCCATTTAGAAAAAGCATCAGTAATGGCTAAACAGAACCTTTTTCCCTCTGAGGGTGTCAATTCAATAAAGTCCATACAGAGTGTGTGGAATGGATACGGAGGGGTAGGGAATGCCTGCTGAGACTTTTTAACTCCCCCCTGAGCATGATACTTTGCACATAATAAACAAGATAAACAGAATTGCTTTGCATAAGTTGAAAATCCTTTACACCAAAACACCTTAGACACTATTTGAATCATCGTCTGTACTCCTACATGGGCAGGTCCATGGCTAACCAATGCCGCATACCTAAAAAGGTTTGAGGGTAATACCATTTTGCCATCTGATGCCCTATACAACCCACTCTGTTGAGTGATACCATATTTTACCCAATGACATTTTTCCTTCTGTGTCGTCAATGTTTGCATTACTTTTAGTGTCTCTAAATCTAAGAGGTGTCCGAGCTCCAAATCATTATCATGTAAAAGCAAATCATTTTCTTGAGCTGCCTGTTTTGCAGCCATATCAGCAAGGGCATTTCCCCTGGAGACAGGATCTTTTCTGTTGGTATGTGCGGACCATTTACATATCGCTATCTGAAGGGGTAGTTGCACTGCATCTAGCAACTGTAAAATTAAATCTCTGTGATTTATTGTTTTGCCTGTCGCAGTAACCATTCCCCTATTCTTCCATAATTGAATGAAAACATGTACAGTGGAGAAAGCATATTGACAATTTGTATAAATTGTCACTTTTTTACCCTCCCCTAAGGAACAAGCTCGAGTCAAAGCCACCAACTCAGCTGCCTGTGCAGAATAAATGTCTGAATCCTTTTGCCTCCAAAACTTCAGTTTCTGTGGTGACAGCATACCCTACTAGTTTTTCCTACAGTGTCTTTCTTTGCCGATTCGTCTACAAACAAAACTAGATCAGAATCCATCAACAGAATACCCGTTAAATCTGGTCGGGAAGTACTTGGTCATGAATGCTCTCTAAACAAACATGGAGTACCTTCTTCTGGAGTTGGCAAAAGTGTTGCCGGATTAAGAGTAGTACATCTTTCTATGGTCATATGAGGCTGTGTCAGCAGCACTGTCATACATGACAAATGTCGACTAGGAGATAAAAAGGTTATCTTATCTTGCAAAAGTATAGTAGCTACTGAATGTGGAACCCACAATTGTAATGGGTGAAACAAAACTAATGATGCTGAGGCTTGTACTGCCATGGCGGCCGCCACTACAGCTTGAACACAATGCGGCAATGCCCTTGCAACAGGATCTAATCTGGAGGAGTAGAAAGCTATCGGCCTCTGTTTATCCCCATGTACTTGTACCAGAACCGAAGTCATATATCCTCCCTTACAATCAACCATTTGTACAAACGGCTTAGAATAGTTCGGAAAACCCAAAACAGAGGATCCTGCTATCAATTGCTTAATTCTAATAAATGCCTGTATTGCCTTATTTGTCCACTGTATATTATTCTTAGCCACCATGGGAGTATCATAGATCAGTGCGGTCAATGGCCCTACTTCCTCAGCATAGTTAGGGATCCAACTTCTACAAAAATTAGTCACACCTAAAAAGGACATCATCTCCTGCTTAGTCGTAGGCATAGGTGCCTCAAGAATTGCTTGTTTTCTTTTGTTCTCCAATTGTCTACCTGCCTGCAAAATTAAATAACCCAAGTACTTTACTTGTGCTTTCCACAATTGTAACTTTTCTTTATTTACTTTATGCCTTTGCTCAGCTAAAAAACTAAGAAGGGCAAGGGTATCCTTTCTACAACTTTCCTGCGTGGGTGAGGCCAACAAAATATCATCTACATACAACAGAACCTGGCTTCCCTCTTGGGGAACAAACTGAGCTAAATTCGCAGCTATTTCTTGTGCGAATATTGTCGGACTCTCACAATAGCCCTGTGGCAATCTGGTGTAGGTGTATCTTTTACCTTGATAAGTGAATGCAAACCAAAATCTACTCTCCTTATGTAGTGATATGGAGAAAAAGGCATTGCTTATATCTATGACAGAAAAATATCTGTGCTGAGGTAATAAATCATTAAGTAATGTATAGGGGTCAGGGACCACCGGTGCTCTTGGGATCACAGCCAAATTAACTGCTTGTAAATCCTGAACCAATCTCCATGACCCATCCGGTTTCTTTACAGGAAACAACGGAGTATTGCAGGGCGAATCTGGGCATTCAACAAGAATTCCTACCTAACGTGAAAACTGGTACAAGGCTGGATGAACTACAGCACAGCTCGAAAAGTGAAATGACTTTAATTCCAAGTAACAAATAAAAACATCCACGAGTTAAGCGCTTTCATCTGCTAGCATACAGACTTCCTCAGAACTTCAGTAGTCTGATCCTGCGGAATCATCATTCCACCAATGGTTATTGAACACTTCTGTCAGTCTTACAATATAGTGATCTACAGATTCATCATCATTTTGGATGCACTGATTTATTACTGTCTAATCTGCTCTTGGACGCCACTTATCAGAAATTCTCTTCAACAGATCAGTGACTCGTGTGTCTAACACCCCAGAATTATGCTTTAATGTAGTGCCGTCATCTGCCTTACATGTCCAAGCACCACAAACTAAGTGCCAATCTGGACCCAGGATTTGTCGCACTACTTGTTCTACTTCTAAACCATTTAGATGATAACTTAAACGCATACCAACTATGTCCTCAGAAAACTTTTGAAAATTAACCTTGGGATGAGGAATACCATCCGTAGCTCGTTTTATATCCTCTCTAGCCCAGGGACAATAAACTAAAATAGTTGGCTCTTGTCCAACCTCCCCTGCTTGTGGGTTTGCAACTTGTATTAAGGAAAGGGCTTCTGAGTGGTCAGAAAGTTTAATGGCCCAACGTCCTTGCCCTGCTGGTCCCGACCTTAACTGCATAGGTTGGTCTACCTGTTGCAAAGCAACCTTGGGTACTACGGGAATTTGCGGGTAAATTGGAGGGGTCACAACGTTTCCTTGAGCAGCCAATAACCCACCCTGCTGTACAGATCCCACATCTTCAGACTGATATTGAGGAGGTTCCGCTGGCACAGCAGCAGCAATTTCCCCATACGGTGGGGCACTTGCCTGCCTTTGTACCGCACAAACTGTATGCTCATCCTCCTTATCTAAAAATAAAGCTACTTTTCCACTTGGCACCAGTGATCCCTTTTGATTTATTTTTTCTTTTTCCTGGCACTGTTTTTCTTTTATAGCTCATTTATTTGCCTCTTCTAACCATTTTTGTGCTTGGGGAAATCCCAATTGCCTTTGTTTTTTAGTTCTAGTTCCCGCATCTCTTTTCAAATCTCTAACCAATTTTGCACAGGCATTCTTATTCAGTGTACCATCAAAATCATATCTCGACTTCCACTTTTTCAAAAATGTAACATTATTTTTGTTTAAACCTTTCATATACTTAGCATCAATATTTAAACAGGCATCACTGTCACACTTGCAGCAACTCGAACCCATGTTTCCCCTAGATTTCTTATTTTACCTTTCCTTTTTTTTTTTTTTTTTCTGGTATTTAGGACTGTATCAAAATTATTTTACAGGGCTTATTTTAAAGTGGGACTATCTTAATGGGTGACCTTAACAAAATAATCTTAACAAGTAATCCTACCCATCCCTAACTAAAAATAAAACCTTGTCGACAAGATTAAATTAAATTAAAAGAAATTTATTTTTCATCCTACCTGAACCAGATGAGACTCCGTTTCCCCTTTTCATTCAGAAACCGTCCCTCAGATAGGGATCAGAGAGCGGCCGGCCTCCACTCAATGACAAATCAGTCGGAGGGCTTTCAGTCGAGGAAATCTTAAGATGAGAAACCCTCACCTGCACAGGTTTTTTGGTCTCTCTGTCGGTCTGATCCGTATCTTCGTAGAGGTTTCCGGTCCGAAGGACCAAAACGTCAGAAGAAAAAATTCAAACGAGTCACGTCTGTCTCAGGTGATGAATTTTCCTTTATTAACTGTTAACCAGATTAACCCAGCATGTTGGCCAACTCCTCTGATCTGATCAACTTGTTTACTGACATCAACTTTTATACTGCAAGCAAAACAACTTTTTGTTACATTTCTGACCGTTGACAGTTGGCTATGAAAAACATATAGGATAAACATGTTTATCACAAATTACCTCAAACCAACAGCTAGTACAGAATGTTCAAGAAGTACAGAATGTTCAGTTCAACAATGGTAGCTCATATTTTCCAGGACACACAGCCTGCCTCAGTAAATTAACTCTTACTCAGCCGTGCGTCCTTATCCCAGGCTTCACTGAGCTATAACCAAATCTCTTTATTCTGAAATGCAGAAAACAGATATTATTCAGGTTTATAAGAAATGCTGCATTCTGTTCACAGATGAGGCCCATCTTTGATAGGCATATCCCAACAAATAACATGTTCATTTTGCAAGAACAGGAAAAAGACAAATAACAGTATGTTTTTAAAACTTTTTCTCTTAACACTCGAACATTTACATTTATGATAAGTGTACACAACTGTACTTTCCTAATTAATCATTGGCCCCAACTTCTCCCCCTTCTTCACTGTCTCCCTCTTTCTTACTCTAATCCTTTCTTACAATTTCTTCTCCAAGCTTCTTTCAGAGGCAACTATTTTCCAGTCTTCTACTTCTTGTACCTCTTCTGTAAATATTATAGATAGTTTCTCAGAGGTGTTTCTACCTCATTTGACATCTTCTGTAAACAGTGTTTATCATACCATTTTGTAAATATATTTGCTATTTATTTGTGTGTTATGACTTTGTTATTCATTGTGTTTCAACTTCTGTATCCTTGGGGTAAACCTAAGAAAGGTCCGTGAGGCTTCGAGTTATGTCCCAGTCAAAAAATAAATAATTACTTAAGGCACTAAAGCACCGATTACTACCAAGATAAGGATCATTGCAATTGTTATCAAAGCCATAATCAAGCTGTGAGGCTTTGAAGATGGTTGCTGTAGAATAAAGCATGTGTACTGTATCTTGTTTCAAGGACTGAACGTGCATATAAATAGTCAGCATGTGCTAGCTTCAGTGCCATTTTGAGAGTGCATCCAGAGAGTGAGCATGTATGAGTGTAATAGCTAGTCTATTTATAAGTATGTCTAAGTTAAAGTTATTAAGTCTCAATCCTAATGTGTTTGTACATAAAGCTGCTTGAACAGAACCCACAAAGTCTTGTCTATTGTATCCTGACAATACAAGTGACAGTTGCATATTGATCAACAGGTTGATTAGAGCTCTTACACTGTGAAAAATGAAAAAATGGGTAAAATTCAGTTACTGGCTGGTATTTGCACTGACTGAATCAGCAAAGATGAAATTTGGAAAAAGTGGAAGAAAAATCAGCCAGAAAAGATGGAAAATCTCTGGCTGGGAAGAATTTTGCAGTTTTTTTAGCAAATAGCAGTTCAATTTTCAGATGTAGTATAGGAGACGGCTTCCAGTAATTTAGAAGAAAATGCAAATCAAATAAATTCAGAGGTGTTTAAAATAAGTGAAACACTGAAGGAATACATAAATAACAACATGTTAGAACTAGCTATTCAGATGGACTGATAAAACTACAAAAATCAGAGGCTGAAATGAAGAAAAGGTTGGCTGAGCATGAGGCTTCCCAAGGAAAACTATTAAAAAAGAGCTGAGTTAGAAGACAAAGAGAAAACCTGAGATTTTGTTGCTGTACCAGAGAAACAACATTAATTTTTATGAAAATACAAATAAGCAACTGGATTGGAGTTCCACAGTAGAGTTTGCATGATACAAGTCCAGTCATGAGAAAGCAGCCAAGACCTATTAATGGAAATGTTATTAGACTGGCACTTAAGAAGTAAAGAGCTTGCAAAGAATTGGGATAATTGTAAACTGAAGATCAGAATTTGGTTACAATGAAAGGAAAGGAGATGTATAATAATAGTCACAGACTCACAGTAGGTATGTAGAAAGCTTAAAATATAAAAAGATTTACCAAAAAGAATAAGTATAGCAAACGTTGAATAGCAACTGAATGAAGCTAGAAAGTCTATTTAAGAGCACATGGAAAATATGAAAGAACATAGAACAATGCTTGCATTTTTCTTTTCTTTTTGACAATAACCACAGCATAATCAAATTGTTGGCTCAAAATATGAGATAACCAAAGTTTGAAAGGTTGGTAACTGAAATCAAGATTTCTGACAATGGCAAGGTAGAAGAGGACTTGGGATCAAAAATAATGAATGCAATGGCAAATTATTAAACTAGGCTATATAGACAAGACGTCAAAGTTGAAAATAACACTTAGGAAATGGTAACATATTTGAAACAATTACAGCTCCCCCAATTAGAAGAAGTAAAATGTGTGGTATTAACACAAAAAATAAGGCAAATTGAAATTAAAGAAGATATATATATATATATATATATATATATATATATATATATATATATATAGTGTGTGTGTGTGTGTGTATATATATATATATATATATATATATATATATATATATACATACATACATAATACATGTACACACACACATATATATATAGTGATATTTGTTTTTCTGGATGGTGCCCTTGGCATAGAAAGAAAGAGTAGTAGCAGTTGCATCAAATAGTTCAGAATCATGACTACAAAGTGATTATGACAATTTGTGGCTAAAGAAAGGTAAAAATATTGCTGAGAATAATAGGCCATGGGCAGTGTGTGTTTATAGAAGGTAACACTATTAACAGAACACTTATGATTCAAAAGGAGACCGTTGAGAATAATAATATGTTATTGTTAAAAGGTTTGGATACTGAAAAAGCATTTGACAAAGGGAGTTGGGAATTTACAAAGATCTTTTGAAACATTTGGGTTTTGTCAAACATGGACAACATTAACTATTTACAGAGGCACTTAAGCTGGAATGAAGTGCGGTGATGAGCTGTATAAAGCATTTTGTCATACAAGAGGAATTAGGCATTACTGTTTTTACTTGGATATAGCTAAATAAATGCTAATGAGTAAATAGCACTTTCTGTAGAACACTTAATATTGTATATTACCAACCCAGAACATAATGCAAAAAAAATATGCTTAATAAACTGAAATATTTTAAGAGTTCAGTGAGATATAAAGTAAATTTAGCAAAGATAAAGGCTATAGTAGTGAATTATGTTTCATTATGTAACTTGATATACAGCTTCACATTTTTGTGGGGTCATGACAAGATGAGATACTTGGAGATTTGTTTGAAATAAGATGTTAAGAAAGCAGGTAAATAAATTTGGGAAGAAATTACTGAGAAGATTATAAATAAGTTAAGCATATGGAAATTATTTATAGACACTGACAATAAAATGCAAGTGATTAAGATGTTTTCGGTCCTACTGGTTCTTTATATAAGTCAGCTTTTTATGTAGTAGCCGAAAGATCAGATATGGAAGAATGTGTAAAAGGAAATTAAGGAGTTTCTTTGGGATAACAGAAAAAGAGTGTAATAGGAAAACTAATACTAACAAAGGAACAGGGTGGTTTAGAATTTACAAATTTGGAGGTACACTATAAGGCCACGCAATTTAGATTAATATACATGATTCAGGACATGAAATATATACCCAAATGGAAGCACACAGTAAGCATAGTGCTCAGTGAGGTAACAAAAGATCATATGTGGGCATTTGGGCAGATCTAGGAAATAAATATAAACAGCATTACGCAAAGTCTTATATGCATAAAAGAATTAAGCTAGTCTTTACGTTAAAGGAAGACAGACCTTAGAAAAATGGAATAAGATAATAAAATGGGGTAAATCTAGAAAATATTTTGGATTATTGAACTTGTACATAAAGATCTCATGTTAGAGTTCATGGAAGATCTGCAGAAGGTGGATAGTAATTTTGTTAAACTAAAATTAGATTTTATAATTGAAGCCCAAACAGAAATGGCAGACCAAAAAGCGTACCTAGTAGAGTATATAATGCAATATTAGATTGGAGAAGATGACAGAGTACAAAATTTAAAACAGCATGGCGTGAATGATTATATTATAGACGATTAGTGGAGAGAAAAAGATTTAATTCTAGACATCCAGCCAAACTGAGAACATTTAGATGAAAAGAAGTATCATGGAAATCATCAACAAAGACGAAGGAGACCTGCAAACAATGGCTCCATCTCAGTTTGGCTTTGTCAAAGGAAGGTCATGCTTACTGAATCTGGTGGACATCTTTGAAAATGTCAGTAAGGCAATGGATGAAGGGAAGAGCAGTGCATGCTGCCTAACTAAATCTGGCTAAAGCATTTGAAACAATACCCCACTCAGGCATTGTTAACAAACTTATGGAACTAGGTATAAACCCCTTTATAACACTCGGGATAGGTAGATGGCTCACTGAGAGGACCCAGGAGGTTAGAATCAATGAGGCCATCTCCACAAAGAGGCCATTCCTCAGTGGAATTCCCCAGGGTTCTTTGCCAGCCTCACTCCCCTTTGGCATCTGCTTCACAGATATCAAAGCCAATGTCAAAGGCCTCTGGCTAACCAAGATCACAGATGACGAAACTCAGAGCAGTCATTGAATCCCCCCAAGACAAGAACACCCTCAGGAAGGTCTAATGCAGACAAATGCTTGGTGCCAAAGCCATGGCTTAAAACTCAGTAACAAGAAATGCATTATAGTACCTTTTCAGAATTCAGCCACCCTGCATAACTATATCATCAAAAAACACCCTTAAAAGTTGATTTTCTAGTCAGGGATCTGGGAATTCATTTAGACAGTAATCTAGCCTTCGACCAACATGTATCCAAGGTACTAAAAAAATCCTTCTATGTTGCTCAACTTATCAGCAAGGGCATGGCATCTAGGTCCAGAGAGATCATCATACTACTGCACTCGGCCCTCAACAGATCTATCTTAGAGTATAATGTCCCTTTCAGTATGTACCTGACCAGACACATGCAGGTGCATACCTACATACAAAGTTTCCTTACAAAAGAATACAGGGAGGAAACACAAAGCCCTATGCTAATCATCTCAAAGCCCTGTCTTTTTACTCAGTATCATACAGACTTCTGAGAGATGATCTTTGCCTGGCATACAAGGCACCCCTGGAGCCTGTTTTGATAAACCTTTTGCATTAAAAGACTAAATGTGAAGTTGTTCTATCTTGACGTTCATTCTTACTGATGACTCGGCCAACTGCAAACGCTCAAGGTCTTCAACGAGCTCAAAGCCAACTCCCTATCCCATGATGCACATTGTGCTTCCCCCAGATCTCGTTTGCCGCTGCAACTGGATCCGACGTTCACCAGCTCTGGCCAGTGAAAGTTATAAATCTTACTAATTTTTTGGAAAGTTTCTTCAGTAAATAAGTGTATTTCATAAGTTTCATTTCTAAAGTAGTTTAGGCATTTTTTTTAGTGTACTGTTGATTCCTTTTCTTAGTTTATCCTTGTAGCCATATTTTTAGGCTTTAGTTGTCTCCCTAACCTATAGGCTAGTTTTCCTTGTAAGGTAGTACTAGTTATTCTAAACCTTGTATGTGTGTGTGATTTTAGAACCCTTTTAACTTAGAGGGCTAGTACTTTGTGCCTTGGCATTATTATGGCTGTTTTTGTTGTTCAGGCCTTGTTATATTACATTTTCATAGTTAGTTCATTGCTAGTATTAGAGTTAGTATTGTTAATCTAAATAGACGTTAGTTACTGTTGGCGTGTATAGTAGAAGTTACTGTTGTTGACAAGTCTGTTGTTTTTCTATAGGCTTCCTTTTTTGTCATAGCTATTACTGTTAGTTGCCAAATATGTCTCAGCAGGAGAAGGAAAAATCCAAGTCTGGATTTAAAAAATGCCCCAGATGTGGTCAAAAAATGTCCATCACTGATGGACATACTGATTGTGTATACTGTCTAGATGATGTTCACCTACAGGAAGACTGTTCCATATGCCACTCTTTTAGTTCCAGGGTGGTGCATGAAAGTAAGAGAAAACTAATGGATAGAGGTGTATTGAAATCCTCTTTTCAGAAGTCACTGGATAAGGACAACCATGACAGACACTCTAAAACTTCTTTGAGTTCCTCAGAACCGAAGAAAACCCCGTCAACCAGTAAGTCAAGGCCAGAAAAAATCTTTAACATCGGCTCCACTGTCATTGGAGCCGACTGTTACTACGGTTAGGAGTTGGTCCCCGGTATTGAAGCTGGTATCACCTACCTTGAAGTCCCCAATATTACAGCCAGTGGCTTCATCTGTTCATTCTTCTCAGTTTTCAAACAGGCTTTCAGATATGGACGTGGGTCATGTCATGCAGAGGCTTCTGCAGACACTGGCACTTGCCAAACTTTTATCGGGGCCGATCCCTGGGACTTCGGAATCAACAAACCCCCACCACCACCATCTTCTGTTCCTCCTCCGATTTGTCTCGAAGTTTCAGAGCCAAAGTGCTCAGAGCTGATGATTGTGGAGCCTTCGGGTCTGACACCTACTTCAGACTTGTCGGTCCAGACAACCCTGACATCTTCGGTGCTGACCGAAGGGTCTAGGAGCCAATGCTCGCCAGTCGGGTCCAGGGAGGATAGTTGAACTGATTTTTCGGTTCTGACTTTGCCTGTCAGGGCCTCGGCTCGGGTGAGCTCAGCTCCAACCTCAGGCTCGGAGCCCTCTCTTCTGGCGCTGAGGGAATCTTCCATATCTTCGGATCAGGGGGTTTCTTTGCATCGGGACCGAAGTGCCTTCGATGCTATGAGGAGGGTGTTGTCTGTGCCAACAACTACACCATCAGAACCAGTAGCTCCTTCCCGCAGAGCACTGGTGTCTACCTCTTCATCACACATCACTCTAAAGTGTAGAGACCCTGAACCTCAGAAAGCCCCATTGGGCGAGTCCTACTCTTCTGAGACCTATCCAGAAGCTCCCACTGAAGAGGTTCCCAGGAAGAGACTTTGCAAGAGGAAGCATCTGGACTCCCCACAGGAATCTGTCACTTCGGACACTGATTTAGATGAGTCAGAAGGGTCCCCACGGTCCCCCCCTCAGAGGATATCTCCACAGATATCCTGGAAATTCTTAAGCAGTGGGGTGGCAGGAAGCTTCTTAACCCTACTGATGATGAGTCAGTGCTGCTGAAGGCTTTTGGGTCTCAGAACTCCACCTCTTGGGTGTCTCCACCCTTTGATGAGTTGATTGAGCTAATCTCTCGAAGGGATTGCCCACATACCATGGAGCCTGTCCCTAGGAAGCCTAATACATTTATAACTTCCCCCAGGACAAGACCTTCCTGACCAAAGTAGTGCCCATTGATGCTATGGTGGTGGCGGCAGCCACCATGAAGGAACTGTCAGAAACTTCTATGTCTGTCCATCCTCCTAATAAGGATTCTAGGATCATGGACAGATATAGTAAGCGCATGTTTAGTTCAGCGACTTTTGCTCTCTGTTCACTGAACTATCTAACACACTTTACAAGGTTGCAAAGGGATCTCCTGAAAGACCTAGGAGATACTCTACAGTGTTCAGTAGCTGAAGGGGTCTCAGAGAAAGTCACTTCCCAGCTCACTACCCTAAATTCTTTTGTAAACTCTTCCATGCGTCTGGTCTCCTATGCAGCTGATGTAATGAGTAGGGCAGTGGGGACAGGAATTGCTCTTAGGAGACATTCCTGGATGTGCTTATGTTCCTTCGTGCAGCCCTTTAAGTCATCCTTTATTAACACCTCTTTCGATGGCTCGTCCCTTTTTGGACCCAAAGTGAAGGAAATGCTTACCGGGAGTCAGCAGGACGGAAAGACTCTGTCTGCTATTGGAGTCTGCTTTTCCACCCCTACCAGACCTTACCCCAAAGGTCAGAAGGGAGAGAAGATGTGGTTCTGTAAAACTCAAGGAGCTTTCCAGGACATTTGTGGTGAACCCCTCTCTAGAGGCAGAGGAGGGGGTAACAATGGAAGATGCCGCCCACGTGGCAGAGGGGGTCCACAGAACCAGGGCAACAGAGACCAGTTCTTTGGGAACCCTATCAGTGCTCCAGAGAGGAGGCCCGCCTGTCCATCTCTGGAGGCAGTCGGGGGATGCTTCTCTTTGTACCCAGATGCCTGGCTAAAAATAACAAAAGACAGCTGGGTACAAAATATCCTATCCAGAGGATACTCAATTCCTTTTGCCACCCTCCCTTATAAGGAAAATCCCGGATGTTCCACCCAGTCAAAGGGAACAAGCAGCCTTAGAGATTCAAAGGTTGCTGGAAAAAACAGTCATCCAACCAGTCCCAGCAGACCAAAGAGGATCTAGAACTTACTCAAGGTTCTTTTTAGTTCCAAAGAAAACGGGACTGGAGGCCCATTTTGGATCTCAGCAGACTAAACAAGTCGGTAAGAAAGACAAAATTCCGGATGGTCACACTACAGTCAATACTTCCCTTTTTAGGGAAGGACAATTGGATGTGCTCGATAGATCTCCAGGATGCGTACTACCACATAAAAATGGACAGGCCATCCAGAGATCATCTGCGCTTCTGGCTGGGAGCTAGTCATTATCAATTTCGTGCTCTGCCCTTTGGTCTCAATACAGCCCCCAGAGTGTTCACCAAATGCATGGCAGTAGTCACAGCTCATCTGAGATGTTTGGAATTCCAGGTCTTTCCGTACCTAGATGACTGGCTCCTAAATGCCACCACCAGGCATCAACTCATACAAGCAAGGGACACAACTTTGAACCTCTGCAGTCAGTTGGGGATTACTATAAATGCAGATTCAGAAAAATCTGCTTTGTCGCCAACACAACATACCGTTTTTATAGGAGCAGAGCTAAATACCATTGCTATGACCTTAAACCTTCCACCAGAAAGAGTTTGTGTTCTACGAAATCAGGTTCTGGACCTCCTCCTGAGAGAAAAAGCCCCTGTTTCAATGGTACTCAAACTGCTAGGGACAATGGCAGCAGAGATCATTGCGATTCCTTTGGGTCAGATGCATATGTGTGTATTACAATGGCTCCTGTTCACACAATGGTCTTTTCAAGAACTCCCAATGTCACACAAAATCCTGATAACGAATTCCTGCAAGAAGGACCTTCAGTGGTGGCTAACATCTCACCAAGTAACTCTAGGTCGTCCCTTTGTTCTACCCACTCCCATAGCTACGGTGACCACGGATGCCTCCCTGATAGGGTTGGGGGGCATTATCAGGGAAGAACAGCCCAAGGCATGTGGAACAGATACAAGGCTCACCTGCATATCAATGTTCTGGAGATGAGAGCGGTACTTCTAGTGTTGCAGTCCTTTCAAGACTCTCTCCCTCTGGGAACTATTGCAATTCAGACAGACAATATGTCAGTGGTCTGGTACATAAATAAATGAGGAGGAACCATATCCCCTGTGTCGAGAGGCCCTGAGAGTATGGCAGTGGGCAACTTCCACCCAGTGCTTTCTGATAGCAATGCACATCCCGGGGAGATCCAGTGTGATAGCAGACAAGCTGAGCAGGGCGATTCTATTGTCTCACGAGTGGTCCCTAAAAGAAGAAGTAGCGGAAAGAATATTCCACAGATGGTGCCAACCTTGCTGCGATCTCTTTGCAAGTCCAACAAACATGAAATGCAGCAGCTACTTTGCCCTAATCCCCCCTCCAGGGGATACCTCAAGGGATGCACATGTACACAATTGGTCCCTGGGTCTCCTTTGTGCCTTCCCTCCTTTTCCTCTGATACTCAAAGTTTTACAGAAAGCCAAGGCTCTGGGAAGACTCATCATTCTAATAGCCCCTTACTGGCCTCATCAAATTTGGTTCCTCTTCCTCCAGCCTCGTCTATTGGAAGAATCTTGGATTCTGGACCCAGTGCCAGATCTCCTGACTCATTCATCAGGGGTTCTCCACCATTCTCTTCAGTCCCTCAAACTGACAGCTTGGCTGCTCCCATTCCAAACATAGCCAAGATTCACAATCTATCAGCTGTGGCTCAATATATTTTAACATCCTGTCATAAATCGTCTACCAGAAAGTTATAGCTTAGTAAATGGAAAAGGTTTTCTATATGGACTCTTCAGAACAATATTGATCCGTACCTGGCTTCAATTTCATCCATTCTGGAGTTTTTGACTAAACTTTTCAATGAAGGGGCAGCAGCAGCAGCAACCATTAGAGTTCAATTGGCAGCGATTGTTAACTTTCATCTAGGTGATCAGGGGTCTAATATTATGTCACATAGACTCTCCAAAGCTTTTCTCAAGGGTATTGTTCATTTGAGACCACCCATCAAAACTCCAGCTATGCCATGGAACCTAAATTTTGTTCTTTCCCATATAATCCTGCCCCCCTTCGAACCAGCCACATCTTGTGACTTGAAATATCTATCATGGCAAACCATATTTTTAATAGCTATTACTTCTGCTTGGAGAGTTTCAGAGTTAAAGGCCTTGTCCATTAAACCCCCTTATTTGATTTTCCATAATGACAGAGTCTCACTCAGGATGAATCCTTCATTCTTACCTAAAGTTTGCTCAGAGACAAATCTCAGTCAATCTATTAAATTGCCTGTGTTTTTCCCTAAATACACTAATAAGATGGAACATATGCTGCACAAACTTGATGTTCACAGACAACTTTGATTCTATTTAGATAGGACCAAATATTTCAGGAAAACAGATCAGCTTTTTGTCTCATTTTCAGAGTCAAAAAAGGCGCTCCCATTGCCAAAAACACTTTATAAAAATGGGTATCAGATTGTATATCCTTCACTTACAGTTCAGTGAATACTCCTTTACAACAGAGGATAAAGGCCCACTCTACTAGAGCTGTATCTACTTCGTCAACCTTTATGGCTAAATTACCTTTAGGTACTATTTGTGCAGCAGATACTTGGTCAAGGCCTCATACCTTCATCACTCATTACAAAGTAGACAAGGCCTCCAGGGACAGGGCTTCCTTTGGTTCCACTGTCTTGAAAAACATTCTCCCGTGAGCCACCCGAGAAAGATGGTGCTTGGGATGCTACCCATCAGTTAGAATGAACGGCAAGATAAAACTTTACATGAAGAAGTTATGTACTCACCATAACATTCCATGTGAGTTGCTCATCTCGCCTTCATTCTTACGTCCCACCATCCGACCCCCATCCAAGCTTCTTGATGACCGAGATTCCATCTATGCCATGGTTTATTGTCTTTTATCCAGTTTCTATGGTAGCATATTACTAGTGGTATGTAGCCTGTTGGCAGCAAACAAGATCTGAGGGAAGCACAAGATGCATCATGGGATAGGGAGTTGGCCTTGAGCTGGTTGAAGACCTCGAGTTTTTGCAGTTGGAACCCATCAGTAAGAATGAAAGTGAGATGAACAACTCACATGGTTCATAGGTTCATAGGTGGGTACTAGGCTATTGGCCGTAGAGGCTATATAAGCCTAGCCAAAAATGTACCTGTCGAGCAGAGCCACAGAAGTGATCCCTGGGGTGAATTTCCTATCTCCCATCCAATCATCAAGATTTTTCTTGAAGAGTGCTAATGAGAAGCTCTGTTTGACATAGATAGGTAGTCTGTTCCAGAGTATGGGAAGTCTCTGGGACAGGAGTCTATCCGTCCAGCATGTTCTGTTTATTGTGGTGATAAGGTTTAGGTCCCTAGAGCATGTAGCTCTGAGGGATTGGGATTTCTTTAAGTGGAGCATGTCCAACAGCTCTGGGTTTGACATAGCTTTGTATGTTAGGCAGAGATCGCCTCTGAGTAGGCGATATGCGACGGAGTAAAGCTGGAGTTTTTTGAGACGGTCTGCGTAGGGCATCTGTTTGAGGCCAGTAATCCTCTTTGTGAGGTATTTCTGTGGCCTTTCCAGTTGTTGTAGATGTCTTGTGAGGTACATACCAAATGGAGCGTTGTACTGTATAATGGGTCTAATAAGTGATGAGTAGAGGGGAACAATGACCTCTTTTTTTCTGGATGAGAAACCTTTTGTGATGAGGTGAGCCACATAGAAGGATTTCGTGACCACTGTGGTGATGTGATTATCAAAGGAGAGACTACTGTCCACCTGTGTCCCAAGGTCTCATCACATTTTCGGCATTAAGTAGACTACCAGCTATGTGGTAGTTCATGGTTACAGAGTTTTTACCAAAGGGGATGACAATACACTTTTTGGCATTGAGCTTCAGGCCATGGCTTTGATACCAGGCATCTGTCTCAGTGAGGCCTTTTTGTAGTATGTCCACATCGTTAGGAGTTTTGATTATGGCTCCTAGTTTGCAGTCATCTGCAAACTTTGTTAGCCAAAGACCTTCTGTGTTAGCCTGTACTTC
The DNA here is from genome assembly GCF_019279795.1 of Protopterus annectens. Classification (NCBI taxonomy): domain Eukaryota; kingdom Metazoa; phylum Chordata; order Ceratodontiformes; family Protopteridae; genus Protopterus; species Protopterus annectens. The sequence goes on along the minus strand of NC_056737.1, from coordinate 694,555,957 downwards.
AGAGAAGTAGATACCAAACAGGAGAGGACCCAGGACTGAACCCTGTGGTACTCCACTTGTCACTGGTCTGAAGTCGGATTTAGAGTCTGCTACTTTCAGTGTGGGTTCTGTCCATGAGCCAGTTGGCAACCCATCTTGTGACATAGGAATTTATACCTAGTTTAGTGAGCTTATCTATAATTCCAGAGTGGGGGATGGTGTTGAAAGCCTTGGCGAGAACTAGATAAGCTGTGTGAATCACCTTACCCTCATCTATGGCTTTGGTGACTGCTTCAAAGAAGTCAATCAGGTTTAGGAGACATGATCTGCCTTTTACAAATCCGAACTAGGTAGGGTCCAGAGTTTGGAGATTGCCAATGTCTTTGTTTATGAGTTCCATGATGATACGTTCCATGGCCTTGCAGACCAGGTGCGTCAGGCTAATGGGGCAGTAGTTCTTGGGGTCTGTCATGGCTCCCCCTTTGTGGAGTGGGATAACTGTCGCGGTGCGCCATTCAGTGGGCACAAAGCCTGAGGTGAGGCTATGACTGAACATGGTACTTACGTAGGGTGCCAGTTCATTCTGTAGTTCATGTAGAACGCAGCCTGGGATATTGTCAGGTCCCATGGATGCTGTGTTCTTGGCTTTGGAAAGTGTGTTTTTTACCTGTGCAGCCATGATTACAGGAACTTTGCATTCTTCCAGTATAGAGATGGGCCTTCTAGGGGGGGTGAGAGGGGGTAAAGTTAGCACTGAACCTATTTGCCAGGATGTTGGCAATATCAGTTGGTTCTGTATATTTAGTGCCATTGTGCTGTAACTCAGAGCAGATCTGAGTGTTGCCACTGAGATTCTTGACATAGCTATAGAATGCTTTGTGGTTGTCTTTAGAGTCAGTGGCAATTTTGTTTTCGTAGCTAGCTTTGGAGGATTTTATGAGGGATCTCAGCTTCTTACTGAGGTTGACCAGGGCCTTCCTCCAGTCATGGGATTTTACTCTGTTTTGCAACAGTTTCTTTCTTCTGTTGCAGAGTTTGTTTATGGCAGAGGACCACCAGACCGGCTTCCTTTTTTTGGAGGATAGCATCTTGGTTTTATTAGGGATAGCATGATCCATGCACTTGTGTAAGTGCTTATAAAGTGCATTTGTGTGGGATTCAGCAGTCGTACCTCTATTGTCTGTCTGCATGGGTGTCATGAAGTTTGACACTTCTGTCTTAAGAAGTGTGAAGTTGGCTTTGGAGAAGTTTTTGTGGTGGTTTCCCTAAGTGGGGGTGGGGGCGTAATGTGGATGTCTAGGGTGATTAGCTTGTGATCAGATCTGACCAACGAGGAATTGACCTCTGGTGTGGAACACCGGTTGCCCATGTTGGCAATGACCAGGTCTAGGATGTTGCTGCCCCTGGTTGGAGTGTGAATAAATTGATCCAAGGCGTTGGAATTTATGAATTACAGCAAACGTTGAGCAAAAGAGTTGGTACATGAGTAGTTTTCCCAGTTAATGGTGGGGTAGTTGAAATCGGCACCTTAATACTTTCCAGTGTATCAAGAAATGAGGAGTGAGAATCCTGCGGCATGGTGGGGGTCTGTAGCAAGCTACAATTTGGATTGCGTTCTTGCCCAGAGTTAGTTGCACTTGGATAATATCGGATGCATTATGCTGTGCAACTAGCCTGGAGGTGTGGATATCCTTAATGAATATGGACAGGCCTCCACCTTTAGTGCTTCATTCTGGCTTAGGTGGCCAAAAGGTGTGGTATGAATTATAGCCTGGTAATGCAGGGGTGCTCTCTGGAGCTTTGAACCAGGTCTCTGTCACTGCACAGATGTCGATGTTTTCCATTTTAAGAAGTGCCTCGAGTGAGTGCATTTTGAGGTTTAGACTTCTAGCATTGAGTAGCATTACCCTCAGATTTTGCTTGCTTGTACCTGTTACGGTGGTGAATTTGTCATTTGAACCTTGCCTAAAAAAGGCACTACAGGGGTGGCAAGAGCCTTAGCCAGTATCCGGAATCCCAAGGGCGACAGGTGCAAGCCATCTCTGGCAAAGCATCGTGGTCTGTCGATCATGTCATCCCAGGCAGACAAATACTGGATCCCCTTAGAATGACTCGTTATGGTGTGTACATAACTTCTTCTTTTGCTTGCGACATAAATATTATTGGAGAGACAGATGTTTCTCAGGGAATTCCCATTCTCTGGAATAGGCTCCCCATCATGTGAAGCAGATTTCCTCCCTCTCCCTATTTAAGCACAACTCGGAACAATGGATGGGTAATCAGAAATTCACCCTTGGTGTGGCATCTATGCCTCTGATGGACAGAGGCAGTCATAGGTTCATAGGCAGGTACTAGGCTATTGGCCCTAGGGCCTATATAAGCCTAGCCAAATGTACCCTGGCTTACGCCACCCAAGAAAATTATTTTCCTGTGCCACTGTTGAGCAGAGCCACAGAAGTGATCCCCGGGTTGAATTTCCTATCTCCCATCCAATCATCAAGATTTTTCTTGAAGAGTGCTAATGAGGGGCTTTGTTTGATATAGATAGGTAGTTTGTTCCAGAGTATGGGAAGTCTCTGGGACAGGAATCTATCCCTCCAGCATGTTCTGTTAATTGTGGTGAAGAGGTTTAGGTCCCTAGAAGCGTGTAGCTCGTAGGGATTGGGATTTCTTTAAGTGGAGCATGTCTAAAAGCTCTGGGTTTGACATAGCTTTGTGTGTTAGGCAGAGATCGCCTCTGAGTAAGCGATATGCAACGGAGTAAAGCTGCAGTTTTTTAAGACGGTCTGCATAGGGCATCTCTTTGAGGCCGGTAATTCTCTTTGTGAGGTATTTCTGTGGCCTTTCCAGTTGTTGTAGATGTCTTGTGAGGTACATACCAAAAGGGGCATTGTACTCTATAATGGGTCTAATGAGGGACGAGTAGAGGGGAACAATGACCTCTTTTTTCCTGGATGAGAAACCTTTTGTGATGAGGTGTGCCACATAGAAGGATTTCCTGACTACTGTGGCAATGTGATTATCAAAGGAGAGACTACTGTCCACCTGTGTCCCAAGGTCTCTTATCACACTTTTGGTGTTAAGTAGACTACCACCTATGTGGTAGTTCATGGGTACTGAGTTTTTACCAAAAGGGATGACAATGCACTTTTGGCATTGAGCTTGAGGCCATGGCTTTGACACCAGGCATCTGTCTCAGCGAGGCCCTTTTGTAGGATGTCCACATCTTTTGGAGTTTTGATTATGGATCCTAGTTTGCAGTCATCTGCGAACTTCGTTAGCCAAAGACCTTCTGTGTTGGCCTGTACTTCAGAGAAGTAGATACCAAACAGGAGAGGACCCAGGACTGAACCCTGTGGTACTCCACTTGTCACTGGTCTGAAGTTGGATTTGTAGTCTGCTACTTTCACAGTGTGGGTTCTGTCATTGAGTCAGTTGGCAACCCATCTTGTGACCATAGGGATTTATACCTAGTTTAGTGAGTTTATCTATAATTCCAGAGTGGGGGATGGTGTCTAAAGCCTTGGCGAGATCTAGATAGGCTGTGTGAACCACCTTACCCTCATCTACGGCTTTGGTGACTGCTTCAAAGAAGTCTATCAGGTTTAGGAGACATGATCTGCCTTTTACAAACCCGAACTGGGTGGGGTCCTGAGTTTGGAGATTACCAATGTCATTGTTTATAGGTTCCATGATGATACGCTCCATAGCCTTGCAGACCAGGCTCATTAGTCTAATGGGGTGGTAGTTTCCGGGGTCTGTGGTGGCTCCCCCTTTGTGGAGTGGGATAACTGTTGCTGTGCGCCATTCAGTGGGCACATAGCCTAAGGTGAGGCTATGATTGAACATGGTACTTAGGTGGGGTGCCAGTTCGTTCTGTAGTTCATGTAGAACACAGCCTGGGATGTCATCAGGTCCCATGGATGCTGTGTTCTTGACTTTGGATAGTGTGTTTTTTACCTGTGCAGCCATGATTACAGGCACTTTGCATTCTTCTGGTATAGATATGGGCCCTTTAGGGGATGACAGAGGGGAAAAGTTAGCACTGAACCTATCTGCCAGGATGTTGGCAATATCAGTTGGTTCTGTATATTTAGTGTCATTGTGCTGTAACTCAGAGCAGATCTGAGTGTTGCCATTGAGATTCTTGACATAGCTATAGAATGCTTTGTGGTTGTCTTTAGAGTCAGTGGCGATTTTGTTTTCATAACTAGCTTTGGAGGATTTTATGAGGGATCTCAGCTTCTTACTGAGGCTGACCAGGGAGTTTCTCCAATCAGGGTTGTGGCTGACAAAGTTCGCAGATGACTGCAAACTAGACGCCATAGTAGATACACCAGCAGACACATACATCCTACAAAAAGGCCTCACAGAAATGGACAACTGGTGCCGGAGTCATGGCCTTAAACTAAATGCCAAAAAATGTATAGTCATCCCCTTTGGGAAAAACAAAGTACCCACAAATTATCACATAGACAGCAACCCATTGAGTACAGAAAAAGTAATCAGAGACCTAGGGACCCAAGTTGACAGCGACCTCTCATTTGACACCCACGTTGCCAAAGTGGTTAGAAAGACATTCTACCTTGCACACCTTATCATGAAGGGATTCACATCCAGATCCAAGGATGTCATTGTACCCCTATACTCCTCCCTCATCAGACCCATGATTGAGTACAATGCCCCATTTGGTATGTACCTCACCCGGCATTTGCAACAGCTGGAGAGACCACAAAAGTACCTCACCAAGAGGATCAAGGGTCTCCAACATATGTCTTATTCTGCCAGACTAAAGAAACTCCAGCTCTATTCAGTAGCATACCGCCTGCTCAGAGGTGATCTGTGCCTGACGTGCAAGGCCATGTCCAATCAGGAACTGATGGACATGCTCCACCTCAAAAAATCCAAATCCATCAGAACCACGAGAGCTAAAGACTTAAACCTCGGCACAAGTATGAATAGGACATGCTGGAGGGATAGATTCATAACCCAGAGGCTTCCCATGCTCTGGAACAAAATCCCAGTTCATGTTAGGCAGAGCCCCTCACTAACTCTCTTCAAGAGAAATCTTGATGAGTGGATGGGAGATCGTAAGTTTACCCCAGGGGTCACATCTGTGTCACTACTAGACAGGGGCACAGTAAACTAATTCTATTATATAAGGGGACCTTCACTTAACTACTAGACAGAGGCACAGTATTCTAAATCTATTCTGTGCATTTTTGTACCATTTCATGGGGTGGCGAAAGCCACATCACTATGGCTAGGCTTACAAATGCCCCAGGGCAGATAGCCTAGTACTAAACTATGAAACTATGGGGTTTTACTCTTTTTTGCAACAGTTTCTTCCTTCTGTTGTAGAGTTTGTTTATGGCAGGGGACCACCAGATTGGCTTCCTTTTTTTGGAGGATAGCATCTTGGTTCTGTTAGGGATTGCACGATCCATGCACTCGTGTAAGTGCTTATAAAGTGCATTTGTGTAGGATTCAGCAGTCATACCTCTATTGTCTGTCAGCATGGGTGTCGTGAAGTTTGCCACTTCTGTCTTAAGAAGCGTGAAATTGGCTTTGGAGAAATCTTTTACTGTGGTTTCCCTAATGGGGGGTGGGGGAGGGATGTGGATGTCTAGGGTGATTAGCTTGTGGTCGGATCTGACCAACGAGGAATTGACCTCTGGTGTGGAACACCGGTTGCCCATGTTGGTAATAACCAGGTCTAGGATATTGCTGCCCCTGGTGGGGGTGTGGATGAGTTGATCCATGGCATTGGAATTTATGAATTCCAGAAAACGTTGAGCACAAGAGTTGGTACATGAGTAGTTTTCCCAGTTAATGGTAGGGTAGTTGAAATCACCCATTATTAGGGTGTTAGGTTGTACTCTAATATTTTCCAGTGTATTAAGAAATGAGGAGTGGGAATCCTGGGGCATGGTGGGGGATCTGTAGCAAGCTACAATTTGGATTGCGGTCTTGCCCAGAGTTAGTTGCACTTGGATAATTTTGGATGTATTATGCTGAGCAACTAGCCTGGAGGTGTGGATATCCTTAATGAATATGGACACCCCTCCGCCTTTAGTGTTTCAGTCCAGGTTAGGTGACCGAAAGGTGTGGTATGAATTATAGCCTGGTAATGCAGGTGTACCCTCTGGAGCCTTGAACCAGGTCTCTGTCACTGCATAGATGTCAATGTTCTCCATTTTAAGGAGTGCCTCGAGAGAGTGTATTTTGAGGTTTAGACTTCTAGCATTGAGTAGCAATACCCTCATATTCTTCTTACCTGTACCTGTTAGGGTGGTGAATTTGTCATTTGAACCTTGCCTAAAAAAGGCACTATAGGGGTGGCTAGAGCCTTAGCCAGTATCCGGAATCCCAGGGACGACAGGTGCAGGCCATCTCTGGCAAAGCATCATGGCTTGTCGATCATGTCATCCCAGGCAGACAGATACTGGATCCCCTTAGAATGACACCAGAAGCTTAGCCAATTGTTGAAGTCAATCATTTTGTCCTTGTACTCTGGTATCATTCTGGGTGATGGCAGGATGCTACTCAGGGCTAGGGTCATACCTGCCTGGGCTACAAGATCGGACAGCTCCTTCATGTCCCTTTTCATGTAGTCCAAGGAGGTATGTCTCAGGTCATTCACACCAACATGGACAATGACAGAGTCATATTTGTACTTGTTGTGGAGTGACCTGAGTGCATGTGTTATGTGGCGGATCCTGGCACCCGACAGGCAGCTGACAGTAACTTTCTCCTTGTTTAGCCTGGTGAGTGGAACATCAGTGTGCCTGACTATAGAGTCACCTATGACTAGAGTGTTGGGTACGTTGTTATGCCTTATGGGCTGTGGTTGAGTGGCACACTGAGTTTGTGGGCTATGTGTCATTTGGATTGTGTTGGGGGGGGGTGGAGGTTGCTTGTGTTTCTGCTTTGGAAGTCCCTGTTGCTTGGGCAGGTTTTTACTGAGAGCCTCCACGAATGTAGGTGTGTGTTTTGTGTTTCTATGGGTGTGTTTTGGTGGTGTGGATTTTGAGGGACTATGTGCTGAGTGTGGTGTGGTGCAAGTGTTTACCTTCTCCTCTTGACTGTCTAGTCCAGTCTTGGGTGAAGAGAGCTTTGCTTCCATTTTGGCTATATAAGTGCATCTCTCACAGGTTGTAGTAATGGGTGGTAGGAGGAGAGGGTTGTCTGTGTACATGAGGCAATTAATGCATTGCCCCAAGATGCCCAGATTCATCAGGTAGACAGGAGAAAACACCGGGAGCTGACCCTTAGACATGTCTGAATAGGTGCTTATTTGTTAAGTACTAGAAACTGTTTTCCTCTAGACAGTGAGGTAAGTTGAGTGCTGTAGTAATTTGTAGCTTATTTAGTGCTTACAATAAGTTCTGAATAAGTGCTGAAACAAAAAACTGGCTAGTTCTAAGAAAGAAAATTAAGCTAGAAGGCTTCCCTCCAACACAGAAAGGCATGGGGGCCTAGAAGCCTACAAATAGTCCTGGACACAGCAAATCTATATCCAGGCTAGACTACCCACAGGAAAGGCAGGAAACAAGCTTAGAATTTTTTTTTTTTTTTTTTTTTGGTGGAAAGAGAGGAAGGAGTAGCAGAAACTAAGCTGATTGGCCTTCTCAAGTGTTCTCCCTGTACTGGGTAGAATGAGGTAATTGAGGTAATGACACTAGACTGGGAGGAGGGTCCCAGATCAAATTTACACTAGGGGCGGGCAACTGCAAAGCCACCAACTATAAAAACAACATACCAACAGGAACTGCAGAAATGTTTCTCAAAGCAGAAAAGCAGCAGTGAGCCTTTAAATGAAAGTTTTAAACACCTAAAGGAGCCTCTAGAAAAAGAGTTTTAACTGCAACAAGTTATCAGAAACAAACAACCCAACAGATGCTTAATAAAAGTGGACAAAATCAGTAAATCACCCCTATAAAAATCAAATTTGTGGGTCGTATGGTCAGGCATTATAAGATCCTTATTGGTCGTTAGCCTAGTATACACCTATGAACCTATTTAGAATTTTTCCACAGAAATGTTTGTATAAATATTCTTACATCCCTAGTAGAGTTTGAAAAGTGTTCCCATGTTGGAGTTGTGATGGTTCAGAAGGAGGTTCTTGGGAGCATATATTTTGGGAATGTACAGAGTTGTTTCAATACAAACATTACTTGCATAATATGCTGTCTTAAACTTGTAATATAATTGAACCTGAATATAGTGATTTTTTGTTGAGTTAGTGTAAAATAACATATACCAAAGAGGTGAAAGTGTTGCTATGATGGTGGATACGAAGCTATAACTAGAAAGTGGAAAAGCAGAGATAAACCAACAGTAAGAGAAGTGAACAAGATAATTACAGAGATTAAAAATATGAAACTGAGAACTTAGTGTTCAGAAACAGAATTCCATATTAAACAAGTGGGCCATATAGCATTCTCTAATGGAAATTAAGCTTAACAAAGAGATTGCTTTGTAACACAGTACCTATGATGTATATCTATTTAATAAACTAGACTGCAGCGCAAGGTGTGACATTACTAGTCCAGTTGTTAAGATTTTTAATATAGTGAAAATAAAACTGGCACAGTCACTGATTAAGTCCTGATCTCAAATTATGTTGTAAATAGCTAATGTGTGTGTTTTAACTGTTTTTGCTTATGTAGCAATGTTAAATCGATCTTGATATTACTGTTAGAGTAATTATGATATTCTGACTTTCATGCTTAGCAATGGTAAATCTTTGAAAGTTAATTTTAAGCACTGATTGTCTGACATGAGACTAACCATAAAACAGTTGTAACAACAGTCACTGCTGAAGTAACAAGTTCTCCATATATGCGGAATGAACAGTATGCAAGAATAAAAATGTGATATTTTAAGTATTTACCTTACTTAAAAAATTACAAAGAATTTAGTACTACTGGTGTGAAGCTACCACAGATGATACAATGAGGTAGCAGTCTCAGTCTCAAAAATATCAAACCATAAAATTAGTGGAGAGACAAAAAAGAAGCAAAAACATACATTTCATACCTCCAGAGCAGGCAATAAAGCTACAGAAAAACAAAATAAATGGTAAAAGCTGAGATTTTTACATCCATTTGATACTGCAGACACAGAAGGGTCTGATGGAATGTCACATGTAGATGATATTCACAATGACCCAACTACTGATCAGATATAGCCCATATAGAACATGATGTGATCCTTGCTGAGAACATATAATTTGAGTCAGGAAAACAGGATAAGAATGTTGTTTTTGAACAAGTTGACAGTTGTGGCAAAATGCATCTCCACAAGGTGTCTGTGTATCTGCAAATAAACTCCAAAAAGAATTATACCCAAACATGTCTTGTTGTTAGAGGATTTAAAACATTTTGCAGAAAATAATTTCACAAAGATTCACCAAAATGTATATAAAAATTTTTTATCTCATGGTCATATGTCAAAGCAACAGAAAGTTAATTTCATGGACACTGTCTGAGTTTTTGAAAAATATGAAACTCTCTTGTAACATTTATGTCTGTCATCCTCCTGAGACAAGATATGTGGGATGATTGTTCATAAGTTAGTACTAGGCTAACTGCCCTTGTGAGCCATTTTAAACCTAGCCAATTATCCCCAGTGAGATTCAAATCTTGTACCTTGTGTTTGTAAGGCAAGCACCTTAACCATTAGGCTACCCTCCCAACCTTGTAGAAATCCACAATGTGTGTTTATGATCTGGCAGACACGTTGCTGTACTGGTATAACAAAATGAAAGCCAACATTGTTAAGTCAGGAGGGAGAATATCATAGATTGACCTTCCTGTGCTCCCCTAGCTAGACGGGAACATTAACATCACTGGAGTGCTTTTCTACCATGTGGATAACATTGTTTGGGGTGGCAAACAAAGTTTTCCTACTTTAGTTATTCCCTACCTACAAGCTGCCTTTCAGATTAGTCCTAAAGAGCATAATCCCTTTTTATTATGTAGGATTGGACTTGACTAAACTTGATGAGACTGTGCTGGTACATCAAAAGATTTACATAATTAAGTGTTCATTCTACCTGCATGAAGCTGTCAAGGATAGTGCAGTGGGATGTGTCCCTTATTGCTACTGCCATGGATTGACAAATTTTCTGGATTACTACATACAATTGACCAAATGTCATCTTTGATGTTACCTGTTTCACATCCAGCATAAATCATGTCATGTGCCTTAACTTCTAATCCTACTGACCTCATTTCAGCCCAGCTATCTTAGATTTTAGCTGAACCCCCCCCCCCCCGCCTCTCCTGCTCACATATCTGTCCTACTTACCTGTTTCTCTGATTGTTTTCTGAGAATTTTCTTCATTGGTCGCTACCTCTGTCTTAAGATACTACTCCCAAACCCAACCTTATTAGAGATTGTCTCCCAATTTAACTCTATTCTCTCCAGTGTAGACTGGTCCATCCTTAGACAAATCCCCCCTCAATGACGCTGTATGTATGTATATTCAATAACATCTTCCTGAATACTTTGGACTCCCTACCTCCCTCTAGGAAGATCAGAATAAAATCAAATCATGTTCCATGGCTTTACAAGGAAACTAAGTCCTTTATGAAACAGAGACTGTGCTTGGAAAGCTTGGACTAAAACAAAACAACTACCAATTCTTCTGAAATATAGACAACTAAGGAACCTTGCTAAAAAACAAACTACAAAAGACAAAAAGTCCTACTATAGCTCTGCCCAGCTTAACAACAAATCCAATCCTCGAAAATTTTGGTCTGCTCTGAATAAAATCCTCTATCCAGACAGTCCCGCTAACCCCTCCCCTTACCCAAACACATCCCCACAGGAAACCACTACCCTCTTAAATAAACACTTTATTGATATATCCTGTTGTAACTGCTTAGACTGTCGCTGGAAACGAATCGGACGCCAACGTCAGCAGGCTGGAGTCTCGTCGGGGGAAGAACATCTCACATGGTGGATTTGATGCTCCAACAGACGTAATGCACGGGCAGGTTTATAGTGCTCTAACAGCTATGAATTTAATGGCACAAAGGGATCTACATCGCTCCAGGTAAGTGTGTGTGTGTGTGTGTGTGTGTGTGTAAATGCCCCAGTTGCTATATACTGGTGGCTAGAACAAACTCATGGTGGCGTGGTAGGGAATACCTCAGGCTTGAACACTGTACCTTGTATGCAGGTGTTAAGGACCTGAATTCCCTACCCACCACCATTTATAAAAAAATTGCAGATTTTTGCCTCATATTTGATCTGATCTGTTCCTCATAATATCTGTGGTTTTTAAATGTTGCAATGCTTGATATTTGATGGTGCAGTGGTAGCACTGTTGCCTCACAGCTGCAGGTTCTCAGGTTTGATTCTTTGTTGGGGTGCCTTCTGTGCAGGGTCTGCATCTTCTCCCTGTGTTTGTGTGGGTTTGCTTTTGTGTCCTCCCATGTTACAAAGACATGTCTGCATTATTTCTTCCTGGGCCTCTGCTGAAAGTTGTTTTTTGTTCCAAGTCAGACTGTCCTGATTAACAAATGTTAAAATTGACAGGCATTTAAATTTCAGACTTCAGGTTTCTGAATGTTTAATTCCTTACATATTTGATGGTGCAGTGGTAGCATTGTTGCCTCACAGCTGTAGGTTTTCTGGTTTGATTTTTGGCTGGGGTGCCTTCTGTGTGGAGTCTGCATCTCATCCCTGTGTTTGTGTGGATTTGCTCTGGTGTTCTGCCATTTTACAAAGACATGTGTCTGCAGTATTTCTCCCTGGGCCTCTCCTGAAAGTTGTTTTTGTTCTGTCAGAAGTAAAATTGACAGGCATTTGAATTTCAGACTTCATATTCTTCAGAAAATACACAGTAACACAACCTTTTATTCTAGCAATTTTCTAAGTTTATAAGATGAATATTTGAAATTTGTCCTTATTTTTGGGACTGTATTACCCCATTATTGGCTTTGTCCAGGTTTTTGTGCTAAGGTTGACAGCTATGGCAAGAACTGAATTCACTGAATATGTTTGAGGGCTGTATTCCCTCATTACTGGGTTTGTCCAGGTGTTTTGTGCTAAGAGGTTGACAGCTATGGTGAGAACTGAATTCATTAAATGATAGCCATTTAAGTTTCAGCCTTCCTCTCTTTCACAAAGCAGCTGATCTGGCATAGTGGTATGTTGCTCTGACTGTTTTGCACATGGACCTTGGCAGTAAAATGTATGGTGGTAACACAGCATTTTTCTTTCACAAAGCAGCTGATTTGGCATAGTGGTATGTTGTTCTGACTCTTTTGCACAGGGACCTTGGCAGTAAAATGTATGGTGTTAACACAGCATTTTATTCTAGCAACTTTCCAAGATTATACAAGCAATTTTTAATGTGTCCCTGGTTTTTGGGCTTTTGACCCCCCCTCCAATAAATTTGGCTTTTTCCAGATTTCTTGTGCTGCGAAGTTGAGATGTAGTTGAGTATTGAGTAGATTTTACAAGGCGCTGAGAGCTGCAGGGGAAGAGAAGTTTAGTGCTGCTTATGCTAAGTCAGCTTGCATTGTTAATAGCACAACAGGTTGTGTACTTGCTTTTGATGCAGAAGGTTGTTGGTTCTACTCCCACAAGGGGTGAATGCTGCCATACTGAAAAAGTTAAGATACTAACTATGAGCCTGTTATCAGTTTGCCATCCATTTCCTATTGCAATATTACTAGCTTATCATTTTAATGTAATATAGGCAATTTATTCCTCAGGGGCATCAGACACTTTATTTTTCGATGAAACCATGAAATATAAAGGTGTTTGCTAGCAGCAACCTCTTCATTAGTTACAGATTTATTTAATGTTGAATTATTTAGATAACTTTTTTACTTCTTCAGAGATTGTGCATATTTACTGATAATGGTGGACTATAGAATTGCGCATATTTACTGATAATTGTGGACTGTAGAATTGTGCATATTTACTGATAATGGTGGACTGTAGAAGTTTGAGTAGACTTTTATGATGGAAATGTTCCGAACTGGGCAGTTTTGTCATTATGGGTGCATGCATTTTGTTTCATTGTTTACTGGAAAGATGTTCTGAATTGGGCAGTTTTGTCATTATTGGTGCATGCATTTTGTTTCATTGTTTACTGGAAAAATGTTCAAAACAATAGGAAGGTGTATCAAAGAGCACATGTATGTTACATATGCAAGGGGCCTATGATTTGAAAACAGCCCAGAATTAATCTTTATCTGCCACTGGTAAAATGTATTTTCTTTGAATGTGGGTTTCAATGCTGTTTCAATGAATGTGAGTTTCAAGGGCAGAGAAGTTTTAATGCTAAATTTGTTTAGCAGATGTCTTAGTGTTTGTGCTGTAAAATGCAAAATAAAACTTTCAAATGAAGTCCAAATCATCGTAGAAGTAAATCAGTATGAACATTAGTGTTTATGGTAAATGGAGTGAAATAGCCAAGTAATGGATCATTGAAATGGCTGCAGGGGGAGGCTCCATTCGACCATGATTTTGTGAGGGGGAAGGGCGGCAAACTTAAAGACAGCCCCAGCTGAACTATACCTCCCAACTGTCCAGATTTTCAAAGAATGAATAGATTTTTGCTTCTTATTTTTGGTTTGTTCCTCATAAAATTTGTGGTTTTCTGGCGAATCACTTAGGAATTAAGTCACTAAATAATGACACACCGAGTTTCAGACTTCATAACCATCAGAAAAATGCATGCTAAAGTAAGACCTGTTGTTCTATCAACTGTCTCAGTTTATACAAGAGCAATTTTTAGTACTGTTTATATGTTCCCCCAATATATTTGGCCTTGTCCAGATTTATTGCATTAACAGGTTGAGAGGTACATGTAAATAAATTGCTTTATAGAATTAGGCATAGCCAAACCTCTCAACTGTCCCTGATTTTGGCTCAAAATGTTGCTCTTTCCCCTAATAATCCCTCCGCAAAATAGCAATTTTGGAAGAAAACATGGAGGGTTTACAATTAAGAAATAACTGTAATAATCAGAGTTATAGATTACTTTTATTTCAGAAATGCATGTAGATTCTTTTATTTTGGCAGCTGCTCAAGTTAGCAGTACTAATAGTGTCCCTTCTTTGACAGGTTCCCAACTGTATTGTGTGGCTATTTTATATTTTTACATCACATTTTTGGTCCATGTTTCATAAAATTGTGTTTTTTTGACAAATTAGTGACAAATCATTAAAGACTGAAGTTAGAAAATAATGACAGACATTTGAGTTTCAGATTTCATACCATTCAGAAAATTCATAGTAATGCAAGACCTATTCTATTATCTTTCTAAGTTTATAAGAGCAATATTTAAAAATTGTCCTTATTTTTGGGCCTTTGTCCCACTTCTTTGTATGGCTTTGTCCAGATTTCTTGCTCTGAGGTTGAGAGGTATGACAAATGTGTCAGGGCTATCACAGTCAGCCAGAGACATTTCAAATTGTGACATACTTGTTGCACCCCACTCCCCCATGTAGTGATTCTGGATGTGTCAAAGCAAGGCAAGGAGTAGTTATGCAGTGTACATGTGCAGAGTATACCCCCATCCAAGGTAGACACAAGTACTAGAGTGGCTTTTCATCTGTCCTTGATTTTTGCAGAATGGTCTGGTTTCTGTCATATTTTTTGTACTGTTGATTTATGCTTATTACTCAAAGTGCCTGTTGCTCTGTGTTTAAGTAGCAATACTTTAATGACCATCAGGTAAGCTTGGCTGAGATCGTAAGATGCAAGTAAGCTTTAATAAGCATACTGTTAAAGAATTGCCAACATTGAAAGCCTTTCTGTTGTTGCCATGTAGAGAATACTTAACTAGATAATGTATAAGCCTTGGGTATTTAAATGCACATGACAGTATTTGTAATAAAGGACAGGATTACATTATTTTAAGAAGCTCATTACACTTGGAGACTTCCAGTCATCTCTGCAGGCTTTACCTGTAAACTAAACAGAATGCCAATCGTGTGGTCCATAACCTGTACAGTAATCCTTTTAAGCAATGAATCATGAGCTTATTTCTTGTTTGCTTTTCATTTTTTACTTTGATCATGTTTTCCCCATGAAACAAGTAGATAGTTGTCAGGCAGCAGGTCTTTTTTTGGATAAGAAACATTTTTACAAGTGGGGGCATCAGAGATTTCTACTTTCAGCATGTTACTTGGTACTTTCATAAAGCTGAATATAAATTATAATTAGAACTGCAGTGCAAGAAGTGGTTTGAGTTGAGTGCTGCTTGTTTTTTTTATACTTGATTTTGACTGGCATTCCATTAATGTATTTAAAAAGTAATTTATTTTTTCATGCCTCACAACCTTTTTGCTTCCATCTAGATATTAAGTAAGCTGTCATGCAGCCAATGCATTGAAATATTTTTATTCTTCTACACTTCATTGTGTCTTGATTGGACTCTCATAATGACGGTTTGGCACCCAGGGTAGTGTATTTAGTTAGTTTTTGTGGTTTTGAGCATAGCTCCTCCCCTTTCTAGTTGGCCACACCCCTTCCCATTGGCCCCACCCATCCAGCTGTCTCCTGCAGCCCCCCCATTGATTTGAAGTCACCAGCCGCCACTGATTGTAATGTACTATTAAAGTCTATTAATGGAGCTTTTCTCCTCGGGTCTCCACTGAAAATGGGCCACAAGCCCAGTTGGACCAACCCGGTTAACAAATGTCAATAAATAAATAAATAAATTATTCATGAATCAAAAAATACTGTTCAGAAAATGCATTCTGTAAAAGTAGCTTTAAAATTTCAACCCCCAGGTGAAGGATGGTTCCCTGAAACTTGTCTTCGTTAATGCTGTGCATGGAAATCTACCTGAGAGAGACACTCAGTGGCAACATTTAATTATTTTGATGGAAGAACAAGGAAAATACTAACTCCTTTGTGTGTATCTACATAGACTTAGATCAGTGGCACGCAGCACCCTCATAGGAGAAACTCTTGCCATGTTAGATAAACTCAACAATGTACTGTCTCTAATTACACTGTATTTGAACTTACAACTGGCGACCCAAGGTGTGACATCCTTCAGATAATTTGTATCACAATTAATTACTCTTATTTAAAGCATTTAATTCAATAGACCCTGTCATAGTAAAAATGTTCCACATGGATATCAGTGAAAAAAGAACTAATTCAAACACAAAGAATTCACAGTATCCTGTGATAGGCTACAAAAAAACAGCTGACAGGCTGCCATACTAAGAAAAGAGCTTCTTATTTTGATATTTATAAAAGCATTTGAAGAAGGAATATGACATACTAAATACTGAATCTCTGTGCAAAATGTCAGCCTGCTTTTTATTCCTTTACAGAAAGAGAGAAGGGAGAGTCTGAAGTCTACAATTATTTCCTTTGTCTGAGACTTTTTAATGCAGTACATCTGTTTAGAAGTTCTTACTGAATCATATTTTCTATTTATTTTGTGACAGCTTTGCAAATTATTTAAATTTCTGGCAATGACTATGGAATTTGCTAATGTGACCAGTGCATATGTGTTTACCTCAGTGGTGTTTGTGCAGCTTAAATGTTCAAAACAATAATCTCCATCTGTCCTGAAAACTCTCCTAAGGGCACACTTAAGCAAACTAGTAAAGAATTTAAGGGATGCATTAGAAAGTGCAAAGCTGAATTTGTATTTAAAACAACCACTAAAACCAAAAATAACTACAACTCTTTCTTTATGTATGCCAGGAAGTTAAGAACTAACACCCTGCAATGTTTAAAGCTAGTCCACAATGATCTAAAGGAAATAGCTAAAATCCTAATCAACAACTGTAGTACAAATTTTACTCCACCCAGCCTTATAGCTATTTCACAGGTTCCACAGTCCCAGCTACCCCCTTTAATTCCTATGGAAAAAAATCTCTCACCTGCCTCAGAAGCAAAGAACATCTCATCAATGGACCCAGATAGCATACCCCATTGCCTGATTTATCAGTACCAGATATGACTTTTCTGAACTCCTAGTCAACCTCCCTAATCTAAGCTTCCCCACTGGCTGCATTCCTGAAGCCTGGAAAACAACCTTTGTAGTAGTATTACTTAAGTGAGGCCTACCACAGACCCTGGTAGCTATAGACCAAGTAATCTCACTGACCTCATTTGTAAAGCCAGCAAAAAGAATTTACCAAAGTAGTAGATAGTGGTTACATAGTACATACAGCATATCTGGACATGGGAAAGTCCTTTGACACTGTTCCCTACACAGACATTATTGACAGACTTGTAAATCTGTACGGAAAACTTTATGTTGTGTGTCTGATAGTTAATTGGTTGTTCCCATACAGGTGCCACTTCTGAAAGCAAAACAGGTTACCAGTGGTATGCCACAGGGCTGAGTGTTGGGCCCTCTGGTATTCGGAATCTATTTCACAGACCTTCAGATCAACACTCCTAGCCTATGGGTATCTAAGATTGGATACAACTGTAAAATGTGTGTTGCTGTTCTATCTTCCACTGACTTAAAAATGCTCAAACATTTGTTAGACCATGTTAATAACTGACACAAGGTTAATGGTTTCAAATTAAATGTGAAAAATATAGTAAGGTTAATTTTGGTAAACAAAACCTTTTCCATACCATATAGGTGATACACTCCTCCAATCAGTTACTGTTGTAAGGAATCTAACCACTCTTGTTGATAATTCCTCTTTTGACCATTATGTCTCCACAGTAGTCTGGAAAGGGTCTATATCATATGTTCGAAGTTTTATAACTTCAAATGTTAAAATATCAGATTTAAATGTTCGAAGTTATAAAACTTCGAACATATGTAAAAAAAAAACAAAAAAACAAACAAAAAAAAAAAACTAACGGCTGTAGTCGGGGGCAAGCCCCCCCACTCTTTAAATATACCAACTCCAAGACCGCACTACAGTGCAGTAAGGGAAATCTTAGGTAAAATATAAGTGAAACAAATTTCAAAACAGAAATTAACATAGATCTAGGTATGAGATACATTTATGTCATTGTAATCACCTAACTATGTGGAGTTTATTCCCGGCTTTGGGGGGATGAGGAGATGTAATGGGATAGGTAGGGTCATAACAGAAGCAAGACTTTATGCTACGTAAATGTACTTTAAGCTCTTTTTTGAAGTGCTTAGGGTGGGAGATTGTTCTTATATGTGAGGGGAGTTTGTTCCATGCTTGGGCTATGCTACATTTGTAAAGTAGTTTTCCAAAATATTTGTTGGGTTTATAAATGTCAAGGAGTTGTTGATTTGATGTACAGAGAGTACAGTTTGGGGTATAATAGGATACTGGGGAGGAGAGAGAGAGAGAGAGGCAGGAAATAAGTTTGTGTAACACAGAGTGTATGATTTGAAATTGAAACATTTGGAGTAGTTGGGGGAATTCTAGCCATTTAAGAGAGGTAAGTGCCAGGCAGTGGTGTGGTTTATGTAGAGAGTTGGAGGCAAATCTGGCTATTTTATGGTAAGTTTGTTGGAGATGGAAAGATGTGTGGAGTGAATGGAACTGAGAATAGGGGCTGCATAGAGAAGGGAGGGAAGGAGGAGAGATTGAGCTACCGAGAGTCTAGCTTCTGAGTTAAGAAATTTCTTATTTCACTAAAGTAGATCTAGTTTTTGGTGTTTTTTTTATATATTTTGCTGAATATGGAGATTAAATTTAAGTTCATCATCAATAATTGTGCCTAGGAACTTTGTGTGAGGTTTGGCTAGGATGGTGGTCTTGTCAAGGGATGTGATGACAAAGGAGGATTTGCGATGAGAGAGAGGTTGAGAAAAGAATAATAAGAGTTTAGTTTATTTTGGATTTAAGATGAGCTGATTGTTGGTGAGCCATGTTTCAACAGACAGGAAGGAGTCTTGAGTTTGTGTGTGGAGGTCAGATAAGTTGTCAGAGATGGAAATAAGCATAGAATCATCGGCATACTGAATAAGGATGGACTGTTTACAGGAAGTTTGGCGGTCATTTATGAAGATATTAAAAAAAGGGGGCCTAGGATGGATCTTTGGGGGACACCACATTTTATGGGTAGAAAGGAGGAGGAGGAAGTGAGTCATCTGACAGATTGCTCTCTGTTTGAATGATAGCTGGTAAACCAGGTAAGAGAAGTAGCGGAGAGATTTAGATTCTTGAGTTTAGAGAGTATTGAGGGGTGGGAAACAGTGTCAAAAGCTTTGGAGAGGTCGAGGAAAAGACAATATACCAGTTTGTTGTTGTCTCTGACCTCATAATATTTGATTAACAGTATAGTTTCTGGTACTTAGTATAATTTCTGGTACTTTCTGGACTGGGGTGGAGCTGACTTGGGCCTTTTTTGTCTTTAGTTTTTTTTTTTTTTTTCATTTTATTTCTTATTCCCTTTACCCCCTTCCTTATAACCTAAATGATTATGTGGCCATGGACCCTTTGGCTATAGAAAGTTACCTTTTGTAGGTAGTGTAAATAGTTTTAATTTTTATAGTTTTGTTATATCCCAGTTAAGGCATTGTTTTCTACCTATTTCAGTTTTTTTCTAGTCTACAAACAAATTGACTTACTATTTAATATGAAGATAAATATTTTATGTTAGGCTTTTTAGTGATCCTTTTAAAATAAAATTTCAACCTGCTCAGCATTATGCTTTTACTGTCCATTCAAAACTTCCTGTCAGTGCTTTTTTTACACCTGGCATACTGTGGGCATGCAACAGAATTGCAGAAAAGATCAAGGAGAACCAATTACAGTGGTTTGGACATGTGCAGAAAAGCAGAAGACAATCTGGTTTAGAAGATTTGGGACAGACAGGAAGAGGGTAAGAGAAAATTAGGACATCCAGCAAACAGGTGGATGAATTGTGTGAAAGAAGATCTGTGACACTCAAGCATGAGTGTTGAAGATGGCTGGAGTGTGGCACTGAATTGAGAGAGATGGCGACAGTTAGCATGATGCCCCGATCTCATGTAAAAAATGGGGCAGGGGGATGATGATGATGATAATACTGTGGGCATGCATCAGATCAGCAGCTAGTTGACATTTAGCGGTGTCTGTCCTCTTTCATATTACACTACTGCTACCACATATATGACTTTGCTCCATGGCATTATCACCATGGTGTTAGGCAGAGTAAAGTCTGGTGGTCTGTGTCTGCTATTTGATGGCAGCTCCTTTGGGCAAAATGTTCTGGCTCCTGAGTTTGATCAGACAAGCTTCGATGGCCCCTTTGGTGACTCTTTGCAACTCATTTAGTGTTTACATGCCACACCCTCAGCCAGGGAACCGTTTAGATTTAATTAAATTCAGGCCCTTGTGACATATTCACTGTTGTAGTACCCTTTCAACTAACAGTTATATTGTATTTTGTTTGCCATTGCATAACTAACAGCATTTTACACCTCCAGGGGCTGTTCTGCCAAACAGTGTAGTACATGTAAAATTTGCTTTTAGTTTATTTCAGTTATTTTTCAGTTTATTTGTTGTTTGTTGTGTTGCTTCTCTTCATTTATGTTCATAATTTCTGCAGTATCCGCTACGGCAGTAAATGTGGTGCAGCTTCAGCCACCACACTGTCCACCTGTCTTGCTGGGTCCACAACTGTCTCCAGGCCAGTACCTCTGCAGGATGACATAAGGCATCCAGCAAGAGGCAACTTAGAGAGCTCCCTGGTTCTCTCTGATAGATTTTTTCTCATGAGGAATGTAGGCACCCCATAATGGTGCACTACTTGTGGGTCACAATACGTCACCTGGCAGTACTCCCATGAAATAGTAAAGATGGGTTGCTCCTTTGCATCCTGTACTTAAACCTGAAAGAACTATTAAGTTCCATGAAGCTTATAAATTAATTAACCAAATAGTTTCCATAGAACAGCACCACATTCCACAAGCAGAACATATTTTTGAACTGTTGGTTGGGGTTCAGAAGACTTCAGAATTAAATAAAAGCTGTGGTTATCAAAAACTATTTAAGATAAGTTTTTAAGACATATTTGAGTATAAATACTCATAAAAAGATGTTTATGTAAACATATTTCAATTCAGGAAAGTCAGTAATACCAGCAATATTTCAGAGTGTTGTAGAAGTTAATTATGAGGTATGTCCCAAGCTGCCATTTATTTTGATGATATCCTATTTACAAGTCTACACCAGAGGAACATTTGTAGGACGTGGAAGAAATGTTGGAAATGCCAAAGGATTTAGAGTTGTAACTTAAAAGAAAAAAATTTGAGTTTATTATTATTATTATTATTATTTTTTTGTTTTGAAAAACAAGTACAACACTTAGGTTACATAGTATATACACAAACTTTGCATCATGTAAAGACTAAATGAGCAGACATTGTAGAAGCTTTCTGTTATACAGATGTTGCTGACACTGAACACCTTGAAATGGTAAACCTCTAAATACCTTGGGGTAAAAAATGTTTAAGGTTCTAAGTGTTCAAAATGTATACCATTTAAATACTAGGAACTGCAATTTGTACAAGGAATTCATGGCATAAGAAGGGGTTATGGTCAGTGGCGGGATGTAACAGGGGTGATTCAGGTGGCTGCCCAGGACTCAGAGCTTCAAAGAGGCCCATGGTGAGCAAAAAAAAAAAATGATATATTTTTTTTAAGTTTTGTTATATTCAGTACTGCTGACTCATTTTAGTTAGCATATGTGCTGAACATAACACAAGATGTCTTCATTTTTAATTAAATAAGTTGGAAGACACCAAGAGTATTTACATCTATATACTCACAGTGCCTAGTATTTTTGCATGCATAGCATGGCTTGCTGATGCTGCTCTCCTTGGGGCATTTTTTAATTTATTTTTAAGTTAAAAAAAGTTTCTTTAATTAAAAATAAATAATTGACTCAAGGTAATAGAGCCACCAACCTATGCTGCAAAGTACTGCAGCTTTTTCTTCATACCTTTCAAGTGTACCACTTACATTGGAATTTTCAGATTATTGTTTCCAGTTTATCTCCCCTTCCTGTTTTACCACACCTAACCAGATTTTAGGTTCATAGGATGATACTAAGCTATTGGCCTGGAGGCTCTTATAAGCCTAGACAAGAATTTCACCCATGTTCCCACAAAGATAGCATCTGTTTCCCCTGGACACAGGTGGGATCCCAAGGGTGTATTTTCTGTTTCCTATCCAGTTGTCCAGGTTCCTCTTAAAGAGGGCTAGTGAGGTACTCTGCTTGACATGGAGATGGAGCCTATTCCACAGATGGGGGAGTCTTTGGGACACAAATCTATCCTGCCAACAAGTTCTATTAATGTCACAGACCAGGTTGAGGCCTTGCATGTGGGTTGCGCAAGTGGAATTTGACTTCCAGATATGCAGCAGCTCCATCAAGGCTGGGCCTGAGATGGCGTTGTATGCCAGACACAGGTCACCTCTGAGCAGTCTCTATGAGGCTGAGTAGAGGGACAGGGCTTTTAGCCTAGCTGTATAGGAATGGTGTTTGATACCCTGGATTTTCCTGATCAAGAACCTCTGTGGTCTCTCCAGCTGCTCCATGTGCTTGTCAAGGTACATGCCAAAGGGAGCACTGTATTCGATAATGGGTCTGATAAGGGAGGAGTACAGGGATGTTATGATCTCCTTGTTCCTGGATGAAATACCTTTACATATGAGGCGGGCCATATAGAAGGCCTTCCGTACAATCGAGGCAATGTGTGGTCAAAAGTCAGGTTGCTATCAACCTGGTTGCCCAAGTCCCTCATGAGTGATTGCATTCTTAGTACATAGTTATTAATGTGATATTTAGTGGGGACACCATTTTCCCCAAAGAGGATAATGATGCATTTCTTGGAAAATCAGTTTGAGGCCATGTTTCTGGCACCAGTTATTCGTTTGGGTAAGGCTGTCTTGGAGGATGGTCACATCACTAGGGGAATTTAAGACAGCGCCCAGCTTGCAGTCATCTGCAAACTTGGTCAGCCACACACCACTGGTTTTGACTTGCACCTCAGAAAAGTATATCCCAAACAGTAGAGGCCCCAAGATCAATCCTTGGGATACACTGCTCATTACAGATCTACTACTAGAGGTGACTTCACGTATTTTGACTGAGTCGGTTCTATCAGAGGGCCAGTTAGCTACCCTTCTGGTAACATATGGGTTGATGCCTAGCTGGGAGAGTTTATATATTATGCCTGAGTGCAGAATAGTGTCAAAGGCTTTGTCCTGGTCAAGGTAGGTGGTTTGCACCATCTTCCCCTCGTCCATGGCTTTGGTGACTGTTTTGAAGAAGTCGACCAGGTTTAACAGGCATGATCTCCCTTTGACAAAACCAAACTGTGTGGGGTCAAGTGTTTGGAGGCTGTCAATGTCCTTGTTTATAAGGTTCATGATAATGCATTCCATGGCCTTACAGAGCAGGCTAGTTAGGCTGATGGATAATAAACCACGAACTGCAGACCAGTTCCACTGAAGTGCTTGTAAAACTTATAAAAAATGTTACAAAAGTTCAATATACTTCCACACAAAATCGATCTTCTCTCTAGGGCCTCGGCCACACTTGCCTTTAACAGCGTAAACTCGAATCACTCATACTAACAGCCTTTTATAATAATGAACACACCCACTTAATCAATTACTTAATTAGGTAAAAAAATGTATCCCCATAAAAACCTTTGTATACATTAACAATATATTGCCATGTTATAAATCACTTTACAAAAAACTTCTCCATGTACATTCATTATTTAGCCCTATAGGGCTCATTGTATTAAATTTCAAAATCATAAAAGCCTCCTTTTTCCTCAATAAACATTTTATTTGTTGTTCATTCATATATTCATTCCCTTTTATACTATCTAGTACTGTGGCTAGTAACCCCTCTGGTTTACCACTGTGATATTTATTAAAATGTTGCGCTATAGGGCTAGTTTGTTTATTAATTTTAATATCTCTAATATGTTCTTTTATTCTGCAGGAGAATAATCTTTTAGTTTCTCCCAAATAAAATTTATTACTAGAACATTTGAGACCGTATATAACCCTTTCAGTTCTACAATTAAAAGTACCATTAGTTTGGAATAAAACTCCATTAATATTAGTAAATTCCTTAACTATATATTTACATACACTACATTTGCCACACGCTTGTGTTCCCTGTTTATCAATGTGCTTTCCAATTGTCATTTTGGCATATTGAACTTACTGTGGACTATAAAGTCCTTAATGCTTCTCCCCCTTCTGAAGGAGAAGCACATTTTATTACATTGTAAAAAATCAACCTCTCTTTTAACCACTCTCCAACTATGTTTAGCTTGTTCCAAAACTTTTTCAGACAATATAGAATAGGTGGTAGTGAAGTAAATACATTCACTATCCTTACTTCTAGTACCACCATTCCCATTGCCCATGTCTTCTAGTATTCCATACTTTATTCAAACTCTCTCTTAAATCTACTTCCTGGTACCCCCTCAAACTAAATGTATTATAACTCTTATTTAATTCTGTTCTTACTTCAGCTGGATTACTACATAGTCTCTTAATTCTTACAAATTCAGTATATGGTATAGATTTTATAGTATGGAGAGGGTGGTAACTTTCACCATGTAAAATAGTTAAGCTGATGGGCCTGTAATTGCCTGGGTCAGTGGACGCTCCACCTTTGTGTAGAGGGATGAGAGTAGCTGTCCTCCGTTCAGCTGGGAAAAAGACAACGCTCAGGCTTTGGTTGAATAGGGTGCCTAATGGAGCTGAGAGCTCATGCCTTGAGTTTATGTAGAACACAGCCGGAGATGTTGTCCGGTCCCATGGAGACTGTATTTAAATAATAATAATCATATTCATTCCTTGATTTTAAGACCTCCTGTTTTTAATTATTAAAATGATGCCTTTAGCAACAATGTGTAGTGCTACAAATTGTAGTGAAGTGAGCCGGGAAGAAGCATGAATTGTGCGTCTTAAGGAAGTATAAAGTACTAGAAGGCTGTCTGCCATGAAACCTGCTTTCTCTGGCTGCTCAAAGTTGTAGTGTCATTATCAAAGTGGTCCACAATGGTTTTGAGATGTTACACCATTTTTTGTTTTTTTTTTTTTCATTTTTTTCCTTCTTAATTGAATGCAGGCTCAGTACTAGGAGACTGAGACTCGGACAGACCTGGGCACTATAACAAAGGCTGGAACATAGTAACTATTTGCAGACAATAGGGCAATCAAAACCTTGAACTGCTTTTGTAGACTTAGTCACTAAGACAGTTAGGAAGATCACTTTCCACCGAAAAATATTTGGAGCCTAGAGATAAAAGCAAACTACTACTACCAGTGAGTTTAGTGGGTATGGGGAAACCCTGTCTCACCATTTTGCACTTTTTTGTCTGGGCTAATATCTGTTTCTAAATGCATTTATACCAATTCTGTGCTTCTGATATAATTAATTTGTTTTGATCACTTAATTCTTCAGTCCTGATCCTGCAGATAACAGGGAATCAAGAAAGCAAACATGCTCAAACAAATGTATATGAATAAATGCCGGTTTTGATGTGTGTGTGTGTGTGTGTGTGTGTGTGTGTGTGTGTGTGTGTGTGTGTGTGTGTGTGTGTGTGTCCATATGGACAGCATTAATAATATGTATTAAACCTGTACTAATATTTTAAAATGTATGCAAATTAATATTCCTTTTATGTAAAAAAGGAGTGGGCTCTTCAAAAGTGCTTAATCCACATGTAAAAAATGTAGATTATAAGAATGGGATGAATAGGAGGAAATAAGCCCACACTCTCTGTATTTTGTCTACAGCATTAAAGGCTTGACAGGATTTAGATCAACTTTATCTGCAGCAGTAACACTTACTTACAATGTAATCTGTTAACTCAAGCTTCAGTTAGCCACACTAAACACATACTGTAGAATACAAATAAAGAAATTTGTCAGTACATTAGGATTTGTGAACTGAATGCAGAGCAGATGATGCAGGAAAGTTATGCATGGTTGTGATGCTTATAAATAAATAATATCAAGTCTTGTATCATCAAAGAATTGTTGTAGCAAGGTGCAGTGAGTACATATCAAAATATGTCTTATAGTATTTTGTGTTATTTTGTTATTCTAATTTTTTTAAACTTGTGTTTCTGAGTGATGGCATTTCACAATTGTATTGCAATTGGGAAGCATTATACTGTTATGTATGCAAGTTGTACGCAAATAAGCTGTCCACGTTTTTGGCCTGATGTACCTACTTTTTAATGGCCTGTTCAGATTTTCCTTGTCTGCAGGATGAGAGGTATGTTTATGTTCATTGCCTTCACATGATTATAAAGCCCACAAATACTCAGTAGTACAATAGGAAGTTACACACTGTGGGGAAGTGGAGCAAAGGGTCATGTGAATGTAAGTTAAGTTTTTTTTTTTTTTGTATCCTGGCAGGAAACCAGATACAATTATTACCTCTTATCTCTCCTTGATTTTGCAGAACCTCTTTGATTTTACTTCATATTTTTGCCATGTCCCTTGTAAGAGGTTTGATTTTTTACTAAATCACGGAGAGTTATAATCAGTCACTAATGCCAAACATAGCAAGATGCAGAGAACAGGAAGAAATGGAAACAGATGATCCACTGTGGCGACCCCTAACGGGAACAACCAAAAGAAGATGATTATAGTTTCATACTTCTTATTGTTCAGAAAATGGAAACCTTATTCTTCTAGTGATATCCTAAGTTTATCAGAAAAATATTTAAAGACTGTTTTTGATTCTGAACCTTTGTCCCCCATTATTTTTGGAGTTTTCCCTGATTCTTGAACAAAGAAGTTGAGAGCAATGATACTGAAATAAATAAATATTGCATGAGTCAAGTCATTGAATGGTGCAGCTGTGAATGAAAGAAGCATGTTGTTTTGTGAGGTACATTGTTATATTGTTATTATCATTATTATTGTTATTATCCGGCCAAACATATATATATAGATATAGGCAGACAACCAAAAATAGTATTGAGAATTGCAGTCACTAAACAAGGGCCATGGGCTGGTTGTGGATAAAAGAAACATGCTGTTTGCTCTTTTTAAAGTCTGACTCTTGTGACATACATTATGACTGTTTACTGCCTGGCTACTGTTTGTGTATGAAACAAAGTTGAAATTACCCAGACTTTGCCTCTTGCTTTTCATCAGTCCCTTACAAAAGCTGTGGTATTCTTGTAACACATTGAAGATTGTTGTCAATAGATTGGGGGTAGGGGGGCTGATTTTGTGTGAATGTATTTTAACTTACTCTTTTTAAAATCTGGCTTTTCACAATGTGTGCATTTTGTATGAAATACTTTTTATTCTATGCTGACTATTTGTGGTTTGTCTTTCGGCTTTTTCCCGGTAAGGGGTCACCACAGCAGAACTCCAGTCCGCTAATGATTGGCAGTAGATTTTTTACGAAACGCCAAGGTGCCAGCTCGATGCCCAACCTTCAACGAAGGCATGCCCATTTATGCACGCATGTCTTTTGAACACTACCCAACCGCGGGGAGGACATGCAGAACAAAATTGAAACTGTTCCTGATTTCACAGAATGTCTTGACCTCGTCTCATATTTGTGGTCTGTACCTCATAAAATGTGTGGTTTTCTGGCAAATTATTAAGAATTGTAGCCATTAAAAAAGTGGGGTAGCTGTGAATGAAAGCAACTTAAACTTTTGTCATTTGGTCAATTTAAAGTGTGGCTTTTCAGGACTAGTGTGCATTTGTATGGAATACTTCTGGCAATTTATTCTTTGGCTACCATTTCTGTGACACAAAGCTAAAGCTGTGCTGATTACCAGACTGCCCTTAACTTTGCCCCACATTTTTGATCTAGTTTTTACATCCTTCTGAAAATGCATGCCAATGCAAAAACTGTTTCTCTACAACTTTATAAGTACATAAAAGCAATATTTAAAATCTGTCCCGGATTTTGGATTTTGGACCTTCGTCCCTCATTAGGTTTTGTCTTTGTCTCTGATTCTTTTGCTAATAGATTGAGAGGTAGTGCTTTTTATCATAGTCAGATGAGGTGTAAATGACTAAGCAGCTATAACTGCTAGGGGGGTGTGACTGTGGATGAAAGTAACTTATCCACTGGTTGTTTGCTTGGTTAACAGTCTGGCTTTGCAGGACTAATGTGCATTTGTGTGAAACTAGACAGAATACTTCTAGCTACTGTTCATGTGAAACAAAGTAAAAATGAGATAGCTCTCAACTGTCCCTGATGGTCCTGGTTTTTGCATCATATCTTTGGTCCATTTTATATAACATTTCTGGTTTCTAGTAAATCATTGAGGATTGCAGTCACTCAGTAATGACAAGCACTTGATTTGAGACTAAATATACTTCATAAAGCCATGCTAATGCAAAATCTGTTATTCCAGCAACTTTTTCTCAGAATTCTGACTGATATAACAGGAAATGAAATCCTCTGATGGAGGTTTTCAGTGGATCACTGGTCACCTTAGAAGTGCCTGAGGACTGGAAGACAGAAAGTGTGATAATCAGACATTTATGGGGGGGATACATAGAACTACATGCCTGTTAGCCTAAGAGTAGTGGAAGGGAGAGTCATGAAGAGAATCCAACAGTAAATGACAGTTATTTTCTAACAGGACGACAATCTGGAAGACAATAACCAATATCGGTTCATGGGCAGAAGAAGCTTTCAGCCAAATTTCCTACAGGCTTGCAGCTGTGTTACTGTAGAACTTGACAGCAGAGTACTGCTACTTTTGGTCTATGCAGAGTACACCAAGGCTTTTGGTTTAGTCCTACAGTGGTGTCTGCTAAAGGAAAGGGAGAGATTGAGGCAGGATCAAAGAACCTAGATTGCTGGAGAGTTGAATGTCATGACAAGGAAGATAACAGGAATGATAAAAGCAACAAGTGAAGTACTGAAAGGTTTGGTTCTGGGTACAGTACTCTTCACAGTGCTTGTGTCAAGACACATGTAAGGAACAGGAAACAAGATTATCTTCACTGTTGGTGACGTAAAGTTAGGCATGGCAGTGGAAGATGGGAGGAGAGTTTCTGGAATGCTTTAGAAAGACTGATCAGCTATGCTGAATGATGGTGTATAAGGTCAGAATCATATCCAGCACTAGGTGACTTAGGCAGTTTCCTAGGGCCTGCTAGCTGGGGGGGGGGGCTGCCCCAACATTTAATTTTTAATTAAACAGTATAGAAAAATTACATGTCTTCTTTAAGGTTCACTCTGCATCTGAGCGTGTGTCTTTAGTATGATGCATGCACAACAATGCAGATTTAAACATTGGAACTTTCCTGCTGCTGCTGCGTTTTTACAGAATTTAAACATGGAAAACCTGCTGGAACTGCTTGCTGCCATGAGATTGATGTTTGTGTGTGACCTCAGGTTAGTTAATTAACTTACTCAGGCTGGATGGCAGGTTAGTTAATTAATTTGCTCAGGCTCAAACCTTGTACCTTAGTTACAGGATTCAAGAACCTGAATGCATTTTCCAAGGAACTGTAAGTTTCAAAGGAAGAGAAGTCTGTTGTTGTTCATGGCAAGTCTGTTTTCAATGTGCACTGTTTTGTTTAGCAAATGGCCATTGGTGTTTGTGCTACAGAATTTGAGAACAGCTTTAATATCATAACAGGTAACATAATTACCTTTGGTGCGGAAGGCTGTGGGTTCTACTCCCACACCATGTAGATGGACTGCTGATACTGTGGTGCATGTTATGGAGGGCACAGGGGTGCTGTATTCCTAAGTGCATCCTCATTTGAATGAGATGCCTAGTAACTATGAACTTGTCAGTTTGCCAGCCATTCCCTGTTGCAATATTACCAATTTACCATTTTTTTAAATGTAACACAGACAATTTATTCTTCAAGAGCAGCAGGCACTGAATTTTTAGGTGAAACACTGAAATGTAAAGTTGTTTGCCAGCAGCAACCTCTTCATTAGTTACAGATCTCTTTAATGTGGAATTATTCAGATGACTTTCATTTCTGCAGAAACTGTGCATACTGACTTATATTGGTGGATTATAATGACAGACGTTTGAATGACCTTTTGTGGTTGAAATGTTCTGAAATGGGTAGTTTTGTCATACATTTTGTTTCATTGCTTACTGGAAAAATGTTCAAAACTAAAAATTTAAAACACACTAACAAATGATGCTGTATTATATAAGGAATATAATTAATACAAACCGGAAAGTGACTCAAAGAACACATGCATGTAATGCATAGTCCTAAAAATGTGTGCAAGGGGCCTATGGTTAGAAAACAGCCCAAAGGTAAACTTAATCTGCCACTGGCCAGATGCATTTTCTTTGAATGTGTGCTTCAATGCCATTTCAGTGAATGTGAGCTTCAAGGACAGAGAAGTTTATTGTTCATGATAACTCTGTTTTCATTGTAAGACTACATTGTTTTGTTTAGCAAATGGTTATCAGCGTTTGTGCTATAACACTTGACATAAAAGTTTTAATTAAATCCAAGTATCTGTAACCTTTGTAGAAGTAAAGTAGAAAATAGTCTGCAGACCGAGAGGTCTGAACAGTGTTTATGGTAACGGGGAGAAATAGCCAAGTAATGGGACACTAGAGTGGATATGTGTGTGTGTGTGGGGGGGGGGGGGGGGTCCCAATCCATTACCCTGCCTAGAGCTCCATTTGAACATGATGCGGCTCTGTGTAAGGTTCGGTGCAGACAAATACAAAGTACTGCACCTGGGTCGCAGCAGCTCTGGTGTATCGCCATGGAGAGGGAGTGGAACTGGTGGCAATAAAGCAGAGAGAGTTGTGAAAGGATCTGGGAGTATAAATCATATTTGGAATGGGTTAACAGGAGCAAAATGACAGGACAGTGACACTAACCCACAGTGCTGTGGTCAAAGATGTAATGCTCCTATTCTACTGGTCCTTACTCAGGCCACATCTTAGGTACCGTGTGTGATCCTAGAGTCTATACAAAGGAGAGACATCAATCTGCTGTAAGGAATGCAGAGGAAAGCTACCAAAAGAATGCAATGGATGTAAGTGAAATGAAACGATTAAAGATGGAAGGAGCTAGAGCTGTTAATATCAGGTACCAGAACAGACATGAATGACATGGCTTGCTTAAGCAAGATTTTGTCAGGCTGATGTGAAGGGTGTTGTCATGAATAATGACAACAGTAGAGGGAGGAGATGACACACACAACAAATTACAGGGGACAGCTACTTCTGGGATATTTTTTCTTATTATTTTTTAGACTGGACTGTGGGCCCATGGAATGGACTACCAGAAAGGCTGGTGGAAAGGAAATCTACTGAGGTATTCAAGGAGAATGGGACAAATAGAAAGGAGCTGAGGAAAAAGATTAGGAATGGATGGGTGGTAGAATACTGAATGCACTCATAAGGGATGCAGTAACTTCATCTTTAACTTCAATGCTAAGTGGTAAGTTTTCAGTATGTACAGTACCATACATTTCTAATAGTTACTAGGCGACTTTGTGACAAACTTAAGATGAATATATGCAAAATATATTTTTGTTGACAGCGGTTGAAATACAATGATTGAAGTCATGCAAACCAATATGCAATCATGCAGACACAACTTCAGCTTTGAATGGTCTCTCTCTCTCTCTCTCTGTGTTTCTCTACTCTTCGTGTATCTTGAGGCTCCTGAACTTCACAGTTCAAAGGGCTGTGTATGGAAAGT
The DNA here is from genome assembly GCF_019279795.1 of Protopterus annectens. NCBI lineage: Eukaryota > Metazoa > Chordata > Ceratodontiformes > Protopteridae > Protopterus > Protopterus annectens. The sequence goes on along the minus strand of NC_056737.1, from coordinate 694,524,374 downwards.
TATTCACAAGGTCTCATTTCAGGTTAACAGTTACTATAGTAACATTAGAGCAAAGCCATATAGGCTGAAGGGTCTCAGTACCGCAGAAACCTCAAGACAGAAAACAACCTTATGTATAGTTGCTCATATTCTGCTTTTCTAGTGCTGGGACAAGACTTGTATATTTGACATTGCTTTACTTAATGCCATTTTCATTTGCTGCAGTTCACAGACAGTACAAGTTTCCAGAATAATCTTATGGATGCAACTGCGCAGCAGCTATATATTTAGTGCAACAGTATACAATAATCTATTTTGATTTTACTCATTAGATTATGGAAGTGCTGTCTTGTTTACAGTACTAAATTTCTCATAGTAAAACTGCAAAGTGTGTATTAGTAGACAGCATCTGCTAATAATGTGCTGCAATGTATTTTGTACATGATCGGTGTAATTAACTAGTTATTTCATACATGATTGATGTAATTAACTAGTTATTTTATACATGATCGGTGTAATTAACTAGTTATTTTATACATGATCGGTGTAATTAACTAGTTTCGTTATACTTCAGCATCTGATTCCAAAGACATTCATCTGGAGCGTTTCTCCCCAGGCCTCTGCTGAAAATAGGCTCTGTCCCAGTCGGACTGTCCCGGTTAAATAAATAAATATATTATAATTCTCAGAGATTACCTTAAATGTAAGGAAACAGATGTATCTCACTAGTTTTTGTTCACTTCTTAAAATTCACATTAAGCTACCCTTTTAATTAGAAAACAAAAAAAAATATTTGTTAACATTAAAATGTGGACAAGTACAAAACAAAGACTGCTCAGCACTGATCTCTTTCCTTAGAAGCCTTCTATTTGTACTGATTAAGTAATAGATATTGTGAGGTTATGATAGTGCACATTTTACATTAAAAAAATCTCTTATGGTAAACATAGATTGATGTATCCAATTTACCCATTTCCCTGCCACACCATAACCATTCAGTCTAGTTAAATAACAGGTCACACTCCCCTGGCATTTACTAATCTGCCTTCTGAATGTTCCATGCATTACTCTATTTGCATCATTTTATCAATTTTGAATGGAATACCTTCTCAGATATCCTTTCTATCTGTGGATGATACTTCCTTGTGTTTCCCGTGTTGTACTCCTCTCAGTGTATTGTCTTTTTGTCCCCTTCATTGTCCACATCAGTTTTCTGAAAAATAATTTCAACTTGGACTTTTTTTCTTATTCCAGATGTTTGACGTTATTTATCATTTCCTCCTTCTTCATGACTCGAGAGTGTAAGGATTCTGAAAACTGCTTCTCTTGGAATACCTTGTGGAAATTTTTCCTGAAGCTTTATTTTTCCATGTAAATATACATCTGTATGATGGCTTTGCTTATAGGTTCATAGGAGATTACTAGGCTAATGGTTTAAGAGTCCTTACAAGCTGTGACAACCTCCTGGCAACCTAAATGTAAAGTAGATGCTGGTACCTAGTCTGTTTCAATGAATAACCCACAAAACACAACCTTGGCACTAAAAGCATAGAGAGAGTGCACTACTGTCCTGGGTCTGGATCTCCAGCCTACACACCCAAATTAGATTGCACACTGTTCACGTATAGAGCCACACCACTCTCTCTGTGAACCAAATGTCTACCAGCACCCCTCTATCCACAGTAACTGCCTTTCACTCAAAGTATTATTTTTCACATTCACACACATGCACACAATTTCCAGGGAAGGCTGTTGAATCCTTCAATTCCACACAGCTTTCTTCCTGGGCCTGGTAGTACTGCCACCACTCAGTAGAAAGTCAGAGATTTCCAGTTACTGGTATGCTCTGATTGTGCCACTTGATATCTCTTTTAAAGGTAATCAACCAAAGCAGTCTCAAAGACATGGCCTTTACAGTGTGCTATTCCTATGTGTAAATGGTTACCATCTTCTCAATTAAGCAACAGTGTGTAAATACTCTTGTAATGAATAAATAGCAGCCACAATAGCTTAAAAATGATTTAAATGATTTTACTTAAATAATAAAGAAAATAGCACAAATACCAAACAAAATATACATACAACATACAAGGAAGATCAAAGTAAAGTATAATAAACATAGACAGAATGCATACAGAAAAATCTAACTCCAGGTATCTGTTTCCTAGCTAGCTTCTACAAGCAGTACTGCACCTTAAAAATGACTAGTTAATTTCCACAGATAGGTTGTTCTCACAGCAACTTCACACTTGTCTCTCAACATTTCATTAAGTCACAATTATATAGCCAAAGTCCTTATGTGACTTCATTGTTGCTATAGAAACTGGTCATAAACCAGCTAGCCTCATACTTGTCACAACAGTAAGAATTTGTTCCAATACCTTCACATCTGTTTCTTCTTTACTTACATCCCAAATGACCATTGCATTCCAATGTTTTTTCATCCTCATCTGTTATCCTAGAAAATGATGCCATCCTGTCTGTGAATTAGCCCCTCACTCTGTCCTTTAACATCTGGACAAACAAAAGTGTTTGCTAGGTAACATATTTATTGCAAATCAGCATGCCAGAAACAGAAGAGAAAAAAGAAAACATACAAAGAGGAATACATTTTGCTTGCTTCAGCCTAGCATAAGCACATTTCATAAGCATTCACTTTTAGCTTGGCTATCACCTCTTGCTTCACACAAGCCAATATAACCTGATTTTACCAAATATACATCCCCTAGGTACCAGAGTATGGCATGGATTTGTGCCTATGCCTTCAGTATTTTACAGATTGCTCCTGTCCTTAGGGGACATAGAAGCTACCGCAGGTGTGAATTTGTGATGCCCCATCCACTGAACCAAACTGCATTGGTACAGGGCTAGGGAAGGGCTCTGCTTAATGTGAATAGGAAGTCTGTTCTAAAGAAGGGACAATCTCTGAAACACATATCTGTCTCTCCAGCATGTTTTGTTTGAGTCGTTGACTGGTGACCCTCATGCTTTTTGACTTGTGGATGTGTAACATCTCCATCAGGACTGGATTTGTGAGTGCCTTGTAGGTCAGGCATAGGTCACCCTGTCCTCAGGAGGCAGAGTAAAGGGATAGGACGTATAGTCTATTTACATAGGGCCTGTTGTTCACACCCTGTATTTTATTTGTGAAGAACCTCTTAGGTTATTCCAGCTGCTCAGGTATATGCCAGATAGTGCATTGTACTCAATTATTGGTCTAATGAGGGCTGAGTACAGCAGGACTATAATTTCCTTGGATCTGGATGCCATATCTTTACCTTTATAAGTTGTGCCACATAGAAAGACTTCCTCACCACTGTAAACACATGGCAAAGTTCAGGCTGCTATCTATCTTTGTAGCTAGATCTCTCACTTCTGAGTCTACTCTTAGGGGTGTGCTATTGATGTAATTTGCAGGGGTATTTGACTTCCCAAAGGGTATGATAATGCATTTTTATTGTGTTTAGTTTTAAGCCATGGTTCTGGCACCAATCATTTGTCTGATCTAAACTCTTCTGACGGACATCTACATCATTGCGGGATTCAGTGAGATGGATCATAGGAAGTTACTAGGCTAATGGCTCTGGGGCCCATACAAGCCTAGCCAGGAGTTTATCCCCAAAAAAGAAAAAGAACCTTCAGTCAGCACCTGTCATCTCTGTCAGTGAAAGACAAAGGTGGAATCCCTGGGACAAATTTGCAGTTTCCCATCCACTCATCAAGGTTGTGCTTGAAGAGGTCAGTGAGGTACTCTGTTTGACATGTATGGGAAGTCTATTCCAGAGATGGGGCAGCCTCTGGGAGACAAACGTGACTCTCCAGCAGGTTTTGTCGATGTTGCATATTAGATTTAGCCCTATCAAGCGGGTAATGCACTGGGAGTTAGACTTACAAATATGGAGTATCTCTAGTAGGGCAGGGTCCAATATTGCTTTGTAGGCGAGACACAGATCACCTCTGAGCAATCTGTATCATACAGAGTAGAGTGATAGTGATTTAAGTCTGTCCACATAGGACAAATGTTGGAGGCCATGGATTTTCTTTGTAAGGTATTTCTGTCGCCTTTCCAGTTGGTGCAGGTGTTTGGAGAGGTGCATACCAAATGAGGTATTATACTCAATTATAGCCCTAATGAGAGAGGAGTACAGAGAGGTAATAACCTCCTTTATTCTGGATGCAATCCCTTTACTTATGAGTTGAACCATGTAAAAGGCTTTTCTGACCATTGCTGCTACATGATGGTCGAATGTGTGGTAGTTATCAACCTGAGTCCCCAGGTCTCTCACCACAGGTTGTGTGCTTAGGGGGTTGCCATTGATGTGGTGATCAGTAGGGGCTGTATTTTGCTGAATGGTATGATAATACTTATTTTGCATTTAACTTAAGGCCATGACTTTGGCACCAGTTATTTGTAGCTGTGAAACCCTCTTGCAGTATGTTAACATCATTTGGGGAGTCAGTGACAGCACCCAACTTACAGTCATCTGCAAATTGGTCAGCCACAGACCCTTTGTCTTTGCCTGGGCCTTTGAGAAGTAGATGTGAAACACTAGGGGTCCCAGGAAAAGATCCCTGGGAACACCACTAGTGACAGGTCTGCTGTCGGAGGTGGTGGCACCTATTTTGACCTTGTGGGTCGTATTGGTGAGCCTGTTGGCCACCCATCTGATGAGATAGGGATTTATGCAAAGTTGTGTTAGCTTTCCGATGATGCTGAGTGGGGGATTGTATCAAAGGCCTTGGCCAAGTCAAGGTAAACTGTATGTACTGACTTTCCCTCATCCAGGGCCTTGGTGACAGTCTCAAAGAAGTCAACCAGGTTCAACAGGCAATATTTGCCCATGATGTATCCAAATTGGGTGGGGTCAAGTGCTTTGAGATAGCCTATGTCCTTGTTTATGAGATTCATAATAATACGCTCTATGGTTTTACAGATCAGAGTTGTCAAAGTAATGGGGCGATAGGTTCCAGGGTCAGTAGTGGCACCACCTTTGTGCAAGAGGATGACAATGGCAGTTCTCCACCCTGATGGAAAGAAGCCTTTAATTAGGCTGTGGTTGAATAGAGCCCTCAATGGTGAAACTAATTCTTGCTAGAGATGGTGCAGAATACAGCCTGGGATACTATAAGGTCAAATGGAAGCTGTGTTCTTTTCCTTGGATAGGGCCTTCAACACTTGATCTACAGAGATGTGAGGTCTGGGACAAGTATCGGGGATGTCAAATGGGTCTTTTGGGGGGGGGGGGATAGGAGGGTGAAGTTTGCACTGAACCTATCAGCTAGTAGGTTGGCTAAGTCAACAGGATCGATGTAAGTGGTACCATTTAGTAGTAATTCGGAACAAACATGGGCTTTGCCATGGAGGTTCCTGATATAACTGAAGAAGAACTTGTGGTTTCCCTTTGTTTCAGAGGCTAGTTTCAATTCATAATTGGTTTTGGAGGTTTTCACTAGTGATCTAATTTGCTTGTTGTGGCTGAGGAGGGAGATTTTCCAGTTTGGAATTTGTTCCTTTTTACCTTGGACAATAGTTTATTCCTTTTGTTGTAAAACCCGTTGATAGAGGATGGCCACCAGGCAGGTTTGTGTTTCCTTGAGGAGCAGGTTTTAGTTCTGTTGGGTATGGTTGAGTCCATGCAGTTGTACAGGTGCATGTATATTGCATTGGCATACTGTTTAGCATAGTTGTCTGCATCCTCTGAGGGAGGCGGTGGTGTGAAGTTACTGATACCCTCCCTTAGGAAATTGTAGTCAGCTTTTGAGAAGTTTTTTAGCCTGGTTATGGCTGTGGAGGGGTTGGGTGGGATAGAAACTTTGAATGAGACAGACTGATGATCTGATCTCATCAGGGAAGAACATATTATGGGAGTGGTGCAGTGGTCACCTATGTTGGTGAGAACCAAGTCCAGAATATTATCTCCCCTTGTGGGGGATGAGAAGAGCTGGTCTAGTGTGTTAGAATTGATGAAGTCAAGGAATCATTGTGTGAGTGCATTAGTGCAGAAATAGTTCTCCCAGTCAATGGTGGGGTAGGTGAAGTCACCAAAGATCAGGGTGTTAGGGGGTACCTTGATGGAGTCAAGTAGGTCCAGGTAGGAGGAGTAGGCGTCCTGAGTCATGGAGATGGGTCTATAGCTGGCTGGCTTGCTTGGATGCATGTCTTGCCAACTGTCAGTTGCACCTGGAATAATTCCAGTGCACCATGCTGGCAAACCAGTCTGGAGGTGTGCCTGTCCTTAATGAAGATAGAGGCTCCACCACCCTTAGTTTTTCCGACCTCATTTTGGGGTTGGAAAGTGTGGAACAAGGTATAGCCTGGTAAGGCAGGGGTGCTCTCTGCAGCCCTGAACCAAGTTTTCGTGACCACACAGACATTGGCATCTTCCAGTGTAAGGAGATCCTCCAGTGAGTGCATTTTCAGGTTAAGGCTCCTAGCATTAAACAGCACGATCTTCAATTTGCTTGTTGACAGATCTTTTATGTTAAAAGATTTGTCTTTGGGACACGGCTTAAGAAAGGTATAATGGGGGAGGCAAGAGCCTTGGCCAAGATCCTGAACCCCAGGGGTGATGGGTGGAGGCCACCTCTGGCAAAGCATCGAGGCCTGTCAACCATGTCATCCCGGGAAGACAGTTACTGGATCCCCTTGGAAAGATAAGGCACTGATAACACCAAACTTACCTTTGTATATAAAATTAAAGTTTACTCTACAAAGTAATGGTGATACATGACCAAAGTAACAACATACTGTTCAAATACTTGCTATGTTTTGCTGTATCTTGTCTTATGTACTCTGTCAATGAGTTTATGTATAGTACCCTTGGACATATTTTGTATCAGTCCCTCAGCCTGAGAAAACCTTCTGTAAACTATACATACTAAACTCATTTACTGTCTCATTTTGTTTGGCTTCTTGTGCAAAGACTGCACAGTTTTTTTTTCCTTTTCTGGACTGCTTCCACACTCTGTCTGAAAATCTGGGGTCTTCAGAATGGCACAAAGTACTCATAAACTGTCTGTACAGATGTTACATACTTAGTAGGATGTTTGAATTTCATCAGATCATCAATATGGAAATTTCCCTTGGAGATCAGTTCATCAGTTTGGAGATTTACTTTGGAGTAGTCTCTAAAAACAGAGGGCGTTAAAGGTAACTCAGGTCTGATACTTAAAAATATTCCCACAAAGTGGTCAGATTTGACTATTGATTTGGTAACTTTTGGTGATGAGTACATGGAGGCTATATTAGTGAGAACCAGGTCCGATATTCTTCAAAGTCTCATTGGGATTTGAACCAGTTAGTCTAAGGAGCTAGCATTAATGAAGCCCAGTACTCTTTGAGCATATTTATTTTGTGGTGGTGGGGGTTTTCGAGTTAGTTGAAGGAGAGTTGAAGTCACTCAAGAAGATAGTGCTGGGTTTGATAGTGAGGGATGTCAGTTTGTTTAGATATGCCTCACGGACTGTTGGTGTCATGGAGGGGTACAGTGACTGAATAATATGTGATACTGCATTTTGTATGTCATGAGAAGGATGTGATTGAGTTTATGGTCATTGTACTGCTTTAAGAGTCTGGAGGTGACATTTTTTTAGGAACACAGACATGCCCCCTTCAGGTACACTGTCAAATTCAGTGTTGAGTCTGAGGGAGTGGTAGACACAAAAATTTTGCACTACTGATTTACTTTGACTGTTCAGGAACCATGTTTCAGCAAGCACACATTTATCTATATTTTCAAGTATTGGGAATGCCTGTAAGGAGTGTAACTTTTTGTTAAGGTTTCTGGCATTGAGCAGTGCTACCTTTATATGATTTTGATTATTATTGGATATGTAGGTAATTTGTGGAGACTGGCCTTACATAAAAAAGGCATTATGGGGGAAGAAAAGGTGTTTACCAGTATATATGGAAATCATGAGGAGAGAGATGCAAGCCATCCCAGGGAAAGCAGTGGGTGTTATCATACATCTCCTCCCAGGCTGAAGATCTATATTGGATCCCATAGATAAGCCTGTAATTAAAGTTCATTATCTTTTGTTTGTATTGAGGCATAATTCTTGGCAATGGTAGGATACTGCTCAATACTAGTTTCACACCCTTTTCAGATGCATATTCAGAGAGCCCCATCATGTCCCTCTTCATATGATCCAAAGATGTGAGTTTCATTTGAAATTATTTACTACCATGTCTGCAGTGGCCAGATTGTGTGTGCATCTGGGGTGAAAGGACTTTAGGGCCCAAGTGACACTGAGAGCCAGCTAACCATCTCTGCTCAGTCCGGTGAGTGGAGTATATTTGTATCTAACTATGGAGTTGTCTTTGACCAAGAAATTCCTTGAAGTACTAGCCTGGTCTTGCTGCTTTAAGGGCTTAAGCATACTAGCAGTGTGACCCCTTTTCATAGCTGAATTTTCTATAGTGTGAGAACATGTTGTATGTTGGTTATGACTTGTTAATTGTGGATAGCTTTCAGGAGACAGACTTGAAGGTTTAAGCTAATGCCTACTCATAGGAGTTCTAGAAGGCCTGGTTAGAGATTTCTTTTAATGGCATCAGCATAAGACAGTTTTGTGATGACAGTCTGTGGATTTTACATATGTCTGGATGGGGGGTAATATGTATTTTACTTGGTGCATAACCTGACTGGGAGAGGAACACTGCCACTTAGATAAGTATTTACACTTCTCACAGATAGAGTCCTTTGGGTTAAGAAGGAGTTTGTTTTAGTAAGTAGCAGTTTTTATACTGCCTTAGGTAGGGTAACAAAAGACAAATCTGAAGAGTCTGAAAATGTCTGTTTTCAGTTACTACAAGTGCAGAGAAGGGTTTCTCTTTCTTTGGTCATAACAGGCTCAGATACATTTCTGTTCTTCAACTTCCATTGATATATTTAGTGTTCCTGGTGGCAAAACATGAGAAGCTCTGTGATGCTCAGAAAATTTTCCATCTTTTTCTCAGGGTTACAAACTGGCACAATCAGAATATTGCACTGATCTGATCATTGTCTTCTTATAGAAGACTGATGATTGGTAGCCACTGTATATGACATAGACACAAAACTTCTCTAAATTACTCCAGGAGTCTGTTTGGAACATAACTATAGTTTCACTCATAGCTTTCATCCTCATGTAAAATTTCTCAACTTGGTTTATTTACTAAAATGCTGCTTCTGAGGCCACTACTGTATTCAGATGTTTGTCTTCAAACCTGGTAAAAACAAGTCAAATGTGACTCTCATTCGCTTGGCTCTGTGGTGCAGAGAGATGGAGTCCTGATTACAATCTAGGTGACCAGGGTTCAGTTAGTGATCCTGGTACTGGAGGAGCCAGGCAAGAAGGGTGAAAGGTGAAGGGGTATAGTCCATTTGCATCACTCTGGGGCGGGGGTCCGCACACTTGGAGAGCACATAACCATACTGTTTTCTCCAGTAGAAACTGGGGAAACTACCTGCCATGTTTTGAGGTTGGTGAGCAGGGTTGCTTGCAGGTATATGTCCCTTGCAGAATGGAGGGGCCACCCAGTGCTAACACCAATTGCATATCCCACCTTCTCTAGTGGTGTGCTGGGATATGGAGCTAAAGAAAAACTCACATCACAAAGGATGGTTACCCAAATGATGGCTTTTCCTGGCTGACTCCCCACTGAGGATGAAGGAATGAATGGGTCAGTAGGCCGAGAGAGGGCTGATGGTTGTAAGGCTGTGGAGAAAAAAAAAAACAGCCAAAAAATACAGATCTCAGCCTTCACAGCATAAATAGTTCCATCAGAGATAAACCTATCGTCATCTAAAAGGTAATGCTTAGCTAAAAGTAACTGGGGCAGTTTGGTTTCTTTAATCGTCCCTTTCTGTTTTTTTTTTTTTATTTATTCTTTCCTTCAAAGTTTGTGCAGCCCCTTCTTCCTGGTCACTAGCTGATGCATGAAACACTACAGTAATTAGATGTAAATTCCATATGTCATCATAAGTTTGCAAACTTCCGAACAGCAAAACAAGATCCATTATCAAACACTAGCATTTCTAGCATACAGTATGTGACAAACTTTGTAGCTAGTGATGGTAAGCAAAAATCCAAAGACCTACTTTATCCTTCCTTGCCTGACTAGTTAGTCTTTTACTATGTCTAGCTCCAGTTTTATACCATCCAGGTCCTTCTTGTTCCACAGACCCCATTTCCTTTCATCCTAAAGTTCCACGAGATAGACATCTGTTCCACATCCCAAGGACTTCACAAATCTCATTCTCTCTCCGTCTCCCACTCTTCTTCTTTGACTAGCTTATGCTATTCCTTTCATGCTCCATTCTTGCAAACTTCACTTTCTTTTTTATTTTATTTTATTTTTTTTTTTCTTTTGATATATCCTTTTAACCCTTCTAGGCCTTTCAAGTTTTACCACTGACTTGCAAAGCACATGCCAGAGAAATGACAAGCTAAAAGATAGTCAAAATAAGACAGACTATTATTACTTAATTTATAATAACATTTCTTACTTAGGAAGGAATAATAATTTATGTCCATAATTACATTCTGATTAAGCTGTTTCAGGAATCTTTCAGAAGCAATTAGTTCACCTTTTGTAATGTTCAGATATTGGAGCAGCTCAAAAATGCACAGGTCTTTCAGAAACAAATAATCACCTTGCTGTATACCAGTGAAACAAACTAAGAATGGTTGCTTTTTTACCTTATCTATCCACAAAATTAAAATCTACGAGAGAGAGACTCTTATAATACTATGCCTTATTCCAGAATGCTAACATAACTATAAATTGGAAAAAAATAATCAAATATTAACTAAAAATCAGATAATATCAGTTAAGTACATTCACAGTAGTCCACCAATCTAAATCACTGTACAGTGAACATTTCTGTAAGATACTAAAATATGACCTGGCAACTAGAAGCAATAAATCATCAAACTAACAAAAATATATAATGTGGTATTTCCTAGCTTGTGTTTACTCTCTAATTGCAGTGCGCTTGACCTTTCTGAGGATTCTTTCCTCATGTAAATATGTATATACTGTGGTATTTCCTAGCAGGTTTATCACACCTCAACTCTTGCGAGACTAAACACGATTATTGTATCCCGCTATTTGCTTTTGTACACTCTATCCATTCAAACTAGTGTTTATCTTCTGACTTCTTGCGTGACCAAAGTATATACAGCATCTTAGTTATAATTTCCATTATTATTTCAAACTACTATGATACCGAGTTCTTTTTTACATCAAGCTTTTGTTCCTACTGGATACAGAATATAAAATTCCTACTCATGTAAGATATCATAAAAGTTTTGTAATGTACCAATGTCTACTTGAAATACATGTCTTGTCCTATTTTGCTAGTGTTATTGTATTGTGGAGCTTTTCTCCCTGTGCCTCCACTGAAAATGGACATATATCCAGCTGGACTAGCCCAGTCAACAAATGTAAAATAAAATAAATAAAATATAAAACAGCAAGTTATTAATATGTGTTTGAGTCAGAAGCTAAATAAAAATCTTAAACCTTCCCATGATGATACTCCTTAAATCTATTTTTACTAGTTAAAACCTGCTACTCTGTCAGATGTTGGACTGTGCATTGCATACCTACAGTTGTTAGCAGCTGTGTAGCAAACCAACAATCGATAAACTACAAGCTAAGAGTAAGACTTTGAAACAAAAAGCACAATGTGAAATGCAAAGATACATGATTAGTGGTGGTGCACAGGGCATGGGCAATTCAGAGAGACATGCCTAGAGGGTCGCACTAGGCCCTAGAAATGTTGTGGTTGGTAAAGCATGCACATGAGTTAATAATAACATGAAAATGAGCAGTGTTATTATCATGTGGGTGGTGGTGAATGCAAATGAGGCTAAACAGTATGGCGGAGCAATTCAAAAACGTAAAAAAATTTCTGAAAAAGCTGCCACCACCAGTGCAGCTGTATGCCATAAAATCCAGGTGAATATTGAGGCACACACACTATGCAATCATGTTAGGGGTAGTAGCAGGTTTAACACAAACGTGTTTGTTAAAAAAAATATAATAAAAAAACGGAGGACGGTAAATACCAAGCAGAACAGTTTAATAACAGTCATTAAGAGCTTTTGTTCCAGTATATAAAGGACTTCTTCAGAATAAGTAACATAAACTAAATCACTGTTTAAACAGGAAATGGAAACATCACATGGCAAACATACCTGTTGCCTTAAAGAAACAGGTACCTACAAATACTACAATTTAAAATACTACCCATTAGCTTAAAACATAAAGTCATACAAAAAACAGACATGGTTTAACCACAATGACATCATTAAAAGCAACACACAAATTAGAACTTATGGACTTTAAATGTTGTAAGCCCTCCTTTTCAGCATACAAGTAATATTGATAGCATCATTTAAACTAGTGTAGAGTGTGCTGCAAAATAAACCTACCACCAAACATCCTCTACATTCTAGGTAGCTTTCCTAGTCACCCACAAAAGGACCAATCTTAATTTTTTTCTAATGCTGTGAAAAGAAACTTGTTTTTTTTTTCAAAGAATTTTATTAAATAATTATTAAAATGAACAAATATTTCCATGAAATTATAACATTTTTTCTTTAAAGTCAAAAAACAAGAAAATAAAAAAACAAACCTAATATATAAACCAATGTAACTAAACTATGTACAAAGACGTTCATCATGCAAAAAAAATTCTTAATGTAGCTGTAGGATTAATAAAAATCATCTGTTTACATAAATTAATAAACTATTTTTCTAAAAGTTCATAGATGATATTCCATGAATTATATAATGTAGTATTCCTAGATGATCTAGATTTAATAGTTAACATTTCCAAATTATACGTTTCAATGAGTATATTTTTAAATTCAAAAAATGTAGGTGCTGTACTAGATTTCCAATTCTTAGTGATTGTTTTTTTTAGCTATAGATAGTATAGACCAAACCAAAGGTACTTATTCTCTTTTACACAATCAGGAACAGGAGTATTAAATAAAACAAGTGATTCAGATATAAAGAAATTATCAGTAAAAATTGTTTGCAACAAATTATTATCATCCCAAAATTTTCTTAAATATATGCAATTATAAAACATATGAGACCAGTCAGCATTCAATTCAATATTACATCTCCAACATGTTATATTCTTTTTAGAAAATATACTTATATTATGAGGAGTGATAAATGATCTATTTAAAAATCTCCATGTGAATAATTTCCATTTTAAAGAAGAAGTAGTCATACTTGCTTATTGTAAAATATTCAATTTGTCTTTCTCAGAAGGGGGATTATTATTAATTAAAGAAAAATATTTCCAATAATTATCTGAATGTGTATCTAAATCATATTTAATTGCCCTATAAATGTTTGATAACTTGTTATTAGCAGGAAATTTATGCAAAACTGATAAAATCATATATTGTATTAGCTTGGGAATTTTTTTCCTAATTATAGGAGACATAGAATCCAATTTATTTAATACATATTGTCTAGCTTCTTGAAGCTCTAACCATAAATGAGAATCAAGTTTATACTCTTCCAAGAGTAAACTATTGGATTTTATCTCATTATTTATCATCATTTGGTGCCAAAATGTTAAATGCTTTTGCTGAAATATAGACATTTTTGTATAATCTGAAGAGAAAATAGATCTGTGTATGTAGATTATAGGGAAGAGTAAAAAAAGCCAATCCTTATATATATATATATATATATATATATATATATATATATATATATTATATTTAAATATAAAATTTTTAAATGATTTTAAAAGAAAAAACTATATACGTAGAGTTAAAACTCAGAGAAGAAAATTCAGAAATATAATATTTTAACTTCCAAATAAATGGATTATTAATTATATTTAGCTTATAGGAACTGTTTATATCTTTGGTATTTTGTGACAATACCTCTATAAACTCTTTCTACTTAGCAGTGTATTCCACATCAATGAGATGAGAGATTGTATTGAATACTGATGAAATTGAATAAATTTCTAAATTTGGTAAGGCTATACCCCCGTTATTCCAATTATACATATGGTATGTTAATGCAATCCTTGGCTTATTTGGTAACCACAAAAAATTCTGAATCATTGAATTAATTTTTTTAATTATTTGGTAAGAATGAGGTATAGATAAAGATTGAATTATATATAAGATTTTGGGGAGAAGGATCATCTTTATTATTAAAAGTTTATCATCCATAGAAAAGGGTAATTTGTTCCATTTATTTATTAGATTTTCTATCTGTAATAGACTTTTATTATAATTTATTTGAATGGTATCTTTAATATTGTTAGTAATAAGTATACCTAAATATGCTATTTGTTGAGACTGAGCTATATATTCATTATATTCATTAGGTATATTGTATTTTTTTGAACCTGTTAAGAGAATTTGTGTTTTATTATTATTAAAAGTAAGGCCAGAATTTTTTTGAAAATATTCCATGTTTTTAAAAAGTTTTTCTATAGATTCCCTTCTACTCCCAAGAGTAATCAATATGTCATCTGCAAACATTTGTATTGTAGATGATATAGTGGGGTTTAACTTGTATCATTCAATATCTGTATCATGCCTTATTAAATTTGCCCATGGTTCCATAACTAATGAAAATAAAAGAGGGGATAAAGGACACCCTTGCTTAGTACCTTTTACTTTTGGTATATTTTGAGATATACTAGTACCAATTTTTAACATAAGCTTGGCTACCTTCATATAACAGACTGATAAGATTGATAAAATTATTGGAGAAATTTAATTCCTTTAATAGAGTGAACAAATATTCCCATGTAACTGAGTCGAAAGTGCAATTTATATCTAAACTAACTAGGGTTAAATTTGTTTTAAGATTTTTCACCAAATCAATTAAAGTTAATATTCTTTTAATGTTATCATATGAAGTTCTCTTTATTATAAACCCTGTTTGATCACTATCAACTAATTTGGGTAAAAGTGTTTTAAGCCTTTCTGCATAAATGGACATGAATAATTTGTAATCAGTGTTTAATAGGGAGATGCGTCTATAGGAGGTACACTTAGAAGGATCTTTGTTAGATTTTAAAATAGGAGAAATAAAAGTGCATGTCCAAGAAGGTGGAATTATGTTTTTGTCCTGAACAAGATTAAATACTTTATAAAGCAATTTTAGAGCATTTATAGGTAGTAATTTGTAAATTTCAGGAATGATGCTGCCATTACCTGGTGCCTTATTTTGTTTTAATTTGGTAATGTGAGTTTGAAGTTCTTTGAAAGATATTTGTTTATCAATAGAAATCCCTTGTTCCTCTGAAAGTCTTGTTTTAGTGTATTTATTAATAAATGTTTTTATTTCCTCTTTAGAATTAATTTCAGTAGTTGTTTGGTTGATGTTTATAAAAAACTCTCTAAATTCAGTTAATATATTATGAATTTCCGATACCATTTTTCCTTTTTAGGGGAGAATATTTCATTAATATGATTAAATCTATTTAATCTTTTCATTTTATTAGCAAGAATTTTTAAGGATTTAGGGTTAGTAGAGAAATTTATAAACTTGAATTTTTCTATATTGATCATAGTTTTATGTTTTAATATTTCTAGATATTTATTATTTAACATATTTATTTCTTTTCTTTTATCTGATATATTTTTATCACCCATATTACTAAGTTTTAAAGTGTCTAATTTACATTGTATATCTTGCAGCTGTTTATCCCAAGCTTTCTTTTTTTGTTGTACCAATTCAATATCCTACCATATAGATAAGCTTTTAGGGCATCCCATATGTAAATTTCTGATATATCATTAGTATTGTTAAGTTCTAAAAATTCTGTACTTCTGTAGAAATGAAATCATTCAAATCTTTTAATTTTGTGATATAAGCTGGGATCCTTTTTATATGAATATTAAAATTTGACTACCACTTCAAAACTTATAGAATTATGATCTGAAAAAGGACATGAAATCACTGCTGATTTGTTTAAGGAATCTGGTAAATTATTAGAAATAAAAACTCTATCTATCCTCGAGTATGAGTTATGTCTATGAGATAAAAAAGGTGTAAAACAAAGAAGTAGTATCTGCAAAATAATTTATATCTTTCAAAAAATAAGTATCTGAAAAGTCTTTTAATAATTTAGATGATGTAGATATTCTTCTCTTCCCATTAGTACTAGAGTCTTTGTAATCTAGAATACAATTGAAATCTCCTGCCAAAATAATGTTCCCTTTAGAGAATAGTACAATTTGATCTAGATGTTGTTTCACTGTGTTTATCCCTATCCCTGGGATCCAATATATGTTAATCAATGTGAAAATGTTACTGTTTATTTCTATGGTGACTGCACAAAACATTCCTTTATTATCCTTATATGCATCTATTATTTTAGGTAAAGGCGTTATGCTGTTCCATAGGATAGCTACTACTCCTCTCTTTTTCTTAGTATGTTCAGAACTTACTAAAATCTTATATGTTTTAGATTCAAGTCTGAATATATCCTCTGTTATTAAGTGAGTTTCTTGAAAAAATACTAACTGGGATTTATGTAACTTAAGATATCTAGTTAAATTCCTCCTTTTATTAGGATTATTTAAACCATTAATGTTAACTGATATACCTTTTAGTGTAGTCATTGAAAATTAAATGATGTAAATATAAACATACTGATCTAAGAAATACACAAGAATATATCTAATAGGAATACTATTTTGATCATTAGAACAAACATAGTGTAAGAGTATCATATTCTTAAAATTTAAGTTGTTTCCTACTACATAAGATATGAACGTCTGAAAAGTTATTAGAAAATATTTATAACATAAACATGAAACAAAATAAACAACCCGAACCCCTCTGGAGTTTAAAACTCCTAACTCAAATGACATCAGTCACTCGAATCGACCTCCTATCAAAAGCAGCATCCAATCAGCACCTGTCTAAATGTCTATAGTCATAACTATAAAAATAAGGCTTCTCTTCAATAACATAAACATTTTTTTTGTATGAACCAAATATATAGATATAATGTTGTGTCAATTAGTAAATTGATGACAGCTACATCTTAGGAATAAAGTACAGACTTTTCTTACATTAGTTAGTAGGTTATTAAGAACTACTATGATCTATTAGTTCACTCTTCTGTTTTAAAGTAATCACATTTGATAAGAACCTTAAAAAGAGACTATGGCATTATTTTATTACCGAAATATGGCTAATAAAGGCTGAAGTGTGATATATAGTACTGGCATAGGTGATCAGCTAACTGGGACATAGTTGTAAATGAATCACCTAAGGGCCTTCAATAACCACTAACATTGGCAGCTAATAAATAAGATGCTAATAAAAGTGATTTTACTAACAATCAACTAACATACTGATTGTTCTGAAAGAAATGAACACTGCATTTCTTTGCCAGAAACCAAATATAGTGATTACTCATCAAGAAGTAAAACCAACAACATCCTGCTAGTTTTCTTATAACCAAACACCCGGTGCAGTCTCTCATAGAAGAGTGACTAATAAACCTTAAAAGTCTGATCTTCCATTCATTGCATTAATTTGAGTTACCTCAAAGAGTCCATCACCATACTGAAAACTAGTGAAAAGGTCATATTAGTTCAAAGAAGCAAGGTGCTTAAATAGCTCCTGTATACTATATAAAAGCCTTATTTAAATATAATGAGCTTTTTATTATTCAATTATAGCTTATACTATCTTTGAATTTTGAAAAGCTATTTCATTAACAAAACAAAAGATGAAAATTTCACATTTTCTAATGATAAACAGATCTAACTATTTTTAATGCACCTGTCCTTGCAATATTATTGCTGCCTATGTGGTACATCCCTATCAGCCTATTACACAAATGCATTCATAAAATAACTGAGATAACCTATTATATACATCTATACATTTAACATTTTGATAAATGCTTCATGAATATTTTCTCAGCAAGTCAATAGTTATAAAAAATGTACATGTAACACAAGTATATAAACAGCTTGTAGCGTTATTAAATCTTCCAAAAATGCAGAAATCACAACTAGTATTTCTCATCAAGATATCGGCACCCTTGTCATACATAAAGCAAATATTTTATGAGAATACTATTCGTATATAAATACATAAGGCTCAAGAATACCTATGATGATCAGAAAAAGTATTTAGGCTACATGCGTAGTATAATCTCTATTTATTTAAGAGATTATTGCATATAATGTCTTACAATAAGTTCAAAGTAGTAATCTAGTTATATCTTTTTTCCGTATGCTGTATGAGGAAACAAATTTGATTCAGTAGCTTCCCGGTGAGAATCAGAAGATCAATTTACTTCCGACACCTTCATGATGACGTTTTAAGAAAGCTCCGAGCTTTCCAGCTGCGATGGATACCACAGTCTCGAGCTCATCATGAAGATAAAGCTTTCAAAGTTCCGACGGGAAATAGTAAGTGAAACATTACTTAACTACATATAAGGCAATGTCTCGAGACTCCCTCTATACCGAGAGAGATGAGAAAGAAAAAAAAAAAAAACCTCGCATACACAACACGAAGCAATGACAGCTATCAAGCAGAGCTTCACCACACTATCAACCAGACTCTCCGGTTAATCTCTGATCAAAGCACACAGGCACCAAAACATACAATTAACACAAACAACACCACACATGTCTCTACAGTGCTAGAACACCAAACCAGAGCCTCCAAATAAACACACCAACAACTCAGAAATGACAACAAAGCCTTACCATTACTCCAGCCACACTGCCACTCACATCCCGGGTCAGAAGTACCATCACTAGCACAGAAATTCTGCAACTATACATCAGGCCATCATACAAGATTCCTTTATCAAACAATTAACCATAAATCAACTAAAATACAAGTACAGCAATTATAACTAAATAAAAGTTTTCCAACCACTACAAGAACCAAAATCAAGATAAACAAATACGCCCCCTAATGATAATCATCACTACAAGACATCCGGAAGCATAGATATCCGAGACAGAAGAATCACTGCATCCACGGGAATCAAACCAATATACATTAAGATAATTAATCTAAAACAAATAGTACAAATGAAAAAAAAAATCCCAACAAACGACTATTCTACAAAAAAAAAATAGAAAACTATTTAGTTAACCAATTTATATTATATTAAATATAATACCAAAAGCTCACCTGGATGTCAGGTTTCATTTCCCCAACTGAGTGAATCAAGTGCAAATATGTACTTGTTATGATTCATCTTTTGATTTTTTTTTAGGGTCAAATGTTTTCCAATTGTTCTCAACATTCCTTTTAAGACTAGAACTGGCCCACTCCATTTCATCTACTTTTTCCAGTATGTTATTAGATTTTATATAAGTTATTGCATTGTCTAGGTCGTCAAAAATTTTAAAACCATCTTGATAAAATATTTTCAGTCTTGCAGAAAAAAGCAAATGGGTTTTTATTTTATTCTTTTTTAGTTCTCTGACTAAAGGCAAGAAAATTTTCCTTTTTGATAATACTGAAGAAGAATAGTCATTATCAAAGCGTATAATATTGTCCTTCAGTTTGATTGTGGATTTTGCCCACACAGTCTTTAGTACCATTTCCTTACCGTGGGCTGATAGGAACTTTACAATAACAGATTTAGTATAATTACTCTTGGTGTTTTTAGATGTCACCATTGATCTATGGGCTCTTTCAATACCATATGAAAGAGCCTCCGGCAGTTCAAGTACTTCAGGCAACCAGGAAGATAAAAATGTTTCCATATTATTTCCCTCTATGTTATCCTGTAAGCCAAAAATTCTCAAATTATTCCTACGGGACCTGTTCTCAAGGTCATCAACCTTTGTCTGAAGAAGAGAATTTTGCTTTAACAGGAACTCAACATTATGTTCACTCTCCTGAATTCTGTTATCCATATCACTTAATGCAGTTTCCATTCCTGAAATCTGCTTCCTCTGTTGCAATAAATCTTCATGTAGAATGTCCATTTGGTGAGAATACTTTTCTTTGAAATTGTCAATTTTTATATCCATTTTGTCTATCTCGACACTTAGTTCCTGAATAGTAGTTAGTAATGACTGTAGTTCTTTTTTTATAGTTGTCTCTTGACGAGAAGATTTAGTGAAGCTCATCCTGTTCTTTTACTGTAGTACTTCCAAGTGTAACTTTGACAGGAAAACATAAAATCTACTTGAAATTTTTTATATACTACCCTAATATATATTTTAAAGAATTAATTAAAATAAAAAAAATATTATTAGGGGAGTTTATATCAATATTTCCTGTCAATAAAGTTCTGTAAAGGCAGAGCTGATAAGAAAAGCTGCTACTCTGTGCTCATCTTGGCCATGCCCCAGAAACTTGTTGTTAATAACACAATTAATACTATGCTTACTTAAAGCATTTTTACAATTCTTTGTTCTTATAGTGTAATCATGCTCATGTATACACTCTCTTAAAGAGCAAATCGTCTTACCTATATAAAAAGCACTACAGGCTTGGCAAACCACTGCATATACCACAGCCTTGGTGCTAGAATTGGCACAAGGAAGTTTATCAATTGGTACCTGTTTTTTCCAATCTTCACTAGATTGTCCTCATGAATAAAAGGGCACTGATTACAATAATTACATTTCTTGGAGCCCCCAAAGGTTAAACTTTGGGTATACCCATTTTCCAAGATGTCTTTAATATTCCTGGCCCTCTTATAAATGTAACGAGGATGAAGCCCCACCACATCCTTGATATCAACAAAATGAGTCAATATCAGCCAGTGTTTCTCCATCACCTGTTTCATCATACTGGAATATTTAATAACAAGATTAGATGGACCGACATTACATTTAGTTGCTCTGCAGAGAACCAATCATCCTGTCCCTTCCCAAATTCAACACCAATTTGGTCCAAGATACTTTGGGAGTATTCCCCTCACAATAAACAACCCTTTTAAATATCCACCCTTCCAAATAAAGGTCCAATTTTCAGAAACTAATCTAGAAATATGGATCATTTGGCCTTTAACCACACTTCTCTTCTGCTTTAATGGCTAACTACTCTGAAAATGTAAATAACTATTGGAGAATATACTTTTCCTATAAATTTTGGAGTAAAAACAATTTTCGCCAACATTTTTATATAACACAACATCCAGAAAGTCAATTGATACCCAAGACCTTTTGTAGGTGAATTACAGAAACTCAGTACTAGTGTTTAAAAATATTACAAACTTATCCAAGGTTGAAATTGGACCTTTCCAATAAATAAAAATGTCATAATTAGAGATAAATGTCCAAAAAGGCAGCAAACTTAGATGTATACAAAACCTTTAAGTTCCCAATATAACAGGACAACATTGGCATAAAGTGGAGTACAAGCAGCCCCCATTGCAATACTAGTGACTTGAGGTAGAGCTCACACTCAAAAGATTAAAAAATTGTTCATTAGTACCAATTCTATTGCATCTTTCAGCAAGCCCACTTCAGCATTGGAGCCAATACCAATTTCATACAACATTTCCTCAAACCACATAAACCTCATTTGGTGTGGAGTAACTGAAAATAAATCCTTTATATCCATATTATCAAAGACCCCATCCACAAAAAAGGCAGTACCCCTCATAATCTCCAAAAAGTGCCAGGAGTCTCTTAATATGTGATTGTACTTTCTCAAGATACCCTTTAGTCTCCAATCAGTAAAATTAGCTAGGGGTTCAGTCTTGCAGCTATAGGCTGCCACAGTAGGATGGAAAGGGGGATACTTAATACATTTATGCACCTTGGGTATACCAGGTCTATATTACATGATCAAAGTTTTAGTTAGTTGAATAACTAAAGCTCGATCACTAAATGTCAAAGTCCCAAAACCGCGAACGGCGGTTCCCACACAGGGAAACAATGCCATTGTCCCAACTTAAAAAAAAAAACATTAAACACAAATCAAGTGGGGGGCTTCTCCCCCCACACCCCCTGATGTGTTGGGGGCTGTGCCCCACACCCCCCTAACTAAATATACCAACTCCAAGATCGCTCCACATTGTAGAAAGAATAAAATCCGTGTATGGCTGTTTCCACACAGGGAAACAATTCTTTTGGCCATTACATGGATTTGTGTTTTTTTAGTTGGGACAATGGCATTGTTTCCCTGTGTGGAAACTACCACTCGCAGTTTTGGGACTTTGACATTTAGTGATCGAGCACCACTCCACCCCCTTTGTTGGGTTTCATAATCCTATTTGATTTATGGGTTGCAAGTTCATGTAACAAAGAGTGTTCCTCTTTAGTTAAATTATAAATATGTCTAGAACACTCTAAATCAACCTCTCTGACTCTTAATTTGCATGGCTTCTTAAATAATGAAAGAACAGGGTTCAAAGAGGGGTTATAAGTACTTTTCCTTTTTAGCCCACCTGTAACTTCACTTTTTCTCTGTTTGTTAAACAACAAAGCCAAAGTCATTTTACAAGGGAACATTTTGACATTCAGTAAATTCTCAATTAAATACATTCTCAAAAGTCCACCAGTCTAAATCACTGTACAGTGAACTTTCCTGTAAGATACTAAAATATGACCTGGCAACTAGAAGCTATAAATCATCAGACTAAACTAAAATATAAAACAAAAATAAGTCAAATCCGAGGCCTTTGTCAGCAAGAAAGCAGCTCAACAAATAAATCCTTAACGCAATTTATTAACAGGAAACACAAAGCGTTTTCACCACAATTATATGCGGCTTCATCAGAGGTAAAATGATGTAACAAGAAAAAACGCCTTAAAGATTGACTTATTAATGGATGAGATTAGTAGGTTGGACAATGACATTAAAACAGACTTGGACTTTACCAGATATATGTTCGATTATGGTCGGATACTGTCCAGTATTGACACTTTGTTATTAAAGTTGAAATCTAATAAAAATAAAAAACTGTTAAGGGATAGGACAGCCTATCTCAATAATAGTGCATATCCTAAACTGGTGGTGCAAGATGCCACCTTGTTAAATCATACAGGTAACACCCAGGTGTCTGAAGTGGTGGACGACAACTATGGGTTGGATGACATAATTGAGGAGAGCACAGAGGGCCAGGCTAGTACTGGACCCAGACGTAGCAATAGAATTAAAAACTTTACCAGAAATAAGGGAGGGCCTAGCAGTAATCAGTACAATCAAAACTCCAACAATAAAACAGCTAATTTTAGTAATGACAACAATTTTTTAGGGCAACGCAACAGCAGGCCTTATACGAACAGGAGGAAGAACCGGACCAACTAGGTGGTGACTTGGGTATTACTGAACCTTTGACACCTTGCCCACCATGTGCACCCACGGTTAATGAAAGACCTATTATAATAACTAATAGGAAGGGGGATTTTAAGATCTACAATTTCTCGGACATCATTTTAGATGAACAACTAATTGAATTACTAGCATTTGGTAATTCACTTGTTCCAAGTAGACCTGGAAGCATCTCTAAGGAAATTATTGAGTTGAAATGCTTCGTGAGGAAATTGAATTTAAAATTATTGTTTAATCAACAACATGATGCAACTAACATGGGTGCAGGTGGTAGTAATGACAAGTTACCGGTTTTGAAATTGGCTAGTGTTTTTAATCCATCGTTACACACAGTGTTACAACTGTTTGAGAATACATGTGAGGTGGATTTTAGGTTCCTTGCAGGTAACAATAACAACATGGAAAACAGGGGTGACTCCAACATTTCTAGGGAACAACTTACATTGTTAGATGAGTTTTGCCGTCTACCAGTACGCCTTATCAAACCTGATAAAGGTGGAGGGCTGATGTTACTAGATAACCTCACTTACAATGAGAAGATGACTAAGGTATTGAACTCTAATGCCTATATCAAATCTTCCATGAGTGAGGTGAATGGACAATATCATAGAATCAGGGGATATTTTAGGGATTTGTTCCTATTAGGAAAAATTGACAGTGATTTGTACAATTATATTGATATAAATTTACCTAAAGTACCTGTCATGTTTGGAATCCCCAAGATTCATAAGGATATTAAAGACCCCCCCCATGAGGGCTTTGATTGACGGTAGGTCATCTATCACATACCCCTGTTCTAAACTTATTACCAATATATTGGACAAGTATATGGCAGCCATCACTAGTATCTGTAAAGATTCCTGGTCCTTCCTTGAAAACATTAGTGACATCCCATATAACTGTGAGAACAACTTCTTAACCATTGACGTGGTAGACCTATACACTTCTATACCGCACCAGGAGGCGGTAGAGTGGATAGGTCTGATGCTTCAGGATTGTGGGGCCTCTAGGTTGGAAGTTGATTTAGTTACGGAATTGCTTGACATAGTCCTAACGTCAAACTATTTCACCTTTAATGGAGAATTTTTTCTCCAAAAACGTGGTGTAGCGATGGGCTCCCCTTGTGGGGCTAGTGTGGCCAATTATGTAATGGGCTATTGGGAGGCTAATATGTTAAGGAAGATCCCTGGTTTAATGGAACCTGTTATGTACTATACCAGATTCCTTGACGATATTTTTATATTGTTTAAGGGCTCAGAAACTCATGCTACACGGTTTGTCGAAACTTTAAATTCAACAACGGAGTTTTTGAAATTTACGTTTAACTTCTCACAGATTGAGATAGACTACCTTGACGTCAAGTTGGTTAAGGACCTTAGGTGCGGTACTTTGATGTCAAAAGTGTTTAGAAAATCTACGTACTGCAATTCTTTCCTGCACTTCACCAGTTTCCATCCGTACAAACAGAAACGGTCGATTGTAAAAGGACAACTGGTGAGGGCAGGGTGAATGTGCAGCACTATGACTGATTTCACTATAGAATGTGAACTACTGAGGGAAATGTTTAAGAACCGAGGGTACCCTGACCAAATGTTACTTGACTTGATTGAGGAAGTCACTAATAAAAGACTTAATGGTTTTTATAAACCTTTATTAGTACAAACAGTCCTTATACAGGTTGACTCCATTACTGATGAAATACCTGTTGGGCTGAATTCCAGCAATGATGAGTTTGTGGCGATGACACCTTTAGGCAAGGAATGTGACTTTTCTTTAAGTTTCATTACCACCTTTAGTAGAAATTCTAAAGGAATTCTGGCTATAATACGTAAGAACTGGCACCTTATAAACTCAAATTCCTTTCTGGCTGAAAAATTAGGTAGCACGCCTAGGTTTATTTTTAGGAGATCTAATAACCTTAAGGAAATGTTACAAAGGGACATGTCCCAATATATATTTAACAAAAAGAGAGGGATGCAGCAATGTGGCTTTTGTAAGTTTTGTAATAGGGTCAAAACAGGTGAAACATTTACGGTGAGGGACAAAAAATATCTTATTCGCTTCCCATTAAACTGTGAGAGTAAATCCATTATATACATAGCCATGTGTGATTGTTGCCAAGCGTTCTACATAGGAAAGACGGACCGTAGGGTCCGAGACCGAATGTATGAACACATGTATGCCATCAAGAACGGCAAGAGTGATAACACATTGGCAAAACACATTGAATTGAATCCAGGTCATAGTTTTTACTTCATGGCTATTGACCATGTACCACTAAAAGTTAGGGGTGGCCCATTCTCATTAATTTTGGAGAATCGAGAACTAGAATGGCAGTTGCGCCTGGATGCGTTTAGACATCCTGGACTGAATAGCAACTGTAATATTACATCGGTACTGAAACTAAGAAGTTATCTTAGATAGATTAATTCGCCAATAAATGTCTCAGTTATAGGTATTTACACTTGTTAAAACATGTATATATAATGTTTTTATTGTCTAAAGATGTGGTTTGAAAGCTTTGAAATGTATTTTTGGATTATACATACAATAGTTGTCTGCGATACAAGCAATAAGTAGTGATGTGTAATAAGAAGTACCGTTGTAATTTGACAGGTACTATCAATTTGAGTAGAGGTGGTTTGTTAATTTAACTTTTATAACTCTTTTAATCTCATAATTATGTAATATATTTCCAAAACATAAAATTTTTTTATGTTTTAAATATTGGATGTTAAGTGTAGCATTTTATATTTACAATTGATGCACACTTTCATCTTTTATTTTTATTTTTATTTTTAATTTCATTTTTAATTATGTGAGCTGGTTCTTTGCACAATACTTAAATGTTTTGCAGTATGAGAGCGCAGAGGCGCCATCAGATTTGAACATAATATGCAACATTATTGAATTTCAGGAAATTGGAAAATGTCATTTCCTGCTCCTGGGATACTTATGGAGTGTTTTTTCTTATTACATCATTTTACCTCTGATGAAGCCGCATATAATTGTGGTGAAAACGCTTTGTGTTTCTTGTTAATAAATTGCGTTAAGGATTTATTTGTTGAGCTGCTTTCTTGCTGACAAGGGCCTCGGATTTGACTTATTTTTGTTTATTTTTCAATTGTTACTAAAATATAAAACAGCTAGTTTTTAATATGTGTTTGAGTCAGAAACTAAATAAAAATTTTAAACCATCCCACGATGATACACCTTAAATCTATTTTTACTTGTTAAAACCTGATACTCTGTCAAATGTTGGACTGTGCATTGCATACCTGCAGTGGTATGCAGCTGTGTAGCAAACCAGCAGTCTAAACTACAAGCTAAGACTTAGACTCTGAAACAAGTAGCACAGTGTGAAATGCAAAACTACATGATTAGCAGTGGAGCACAGGCCAGGGACAATTCAGAGACACATGCCTAGAGGATTGCACTAGACCCTAGAAATGTTGTGGTTGGTGCAGCATGCAAGTGAGTTAATAATGACATGGAAATGAACAGCATTATTATAATGAGGGTGGTGGTGAATGCAAATGAGGCTAAACAATATGGCAGAGCAATTCAGAAATGTATAAAAATTGCACAAAGAGTTGCGATCACCAGTGCAACTGTATGCCATAAAATCCAGGTGAATATCAAGAAAGAGACTTTGCAATCATTTTAGGGGGTAGCAGCAGGTTTAACACAAAGGTAAATGTAAAAAAATACTATCCTCAAAGCCATTAACCAGAAAGGCTTGTGTCATTCCCTGCCAGGTTGTGGGAGTATCCAGTCACGCCTAACATGTCATACCATCCATGAAAACTATCCTCAAGGCCAGTAACCGAGGATGCTCATGTCATTGCTTGCCAGGTTGTAGGAGGATCCAGTCACGCTTAACATGCATATCATCCATGACACAGAAACAGTGGACCGCTACTGTCTTGACTGAGACAGTATGTAGAAGCTAATACAGATGTGTTGCCCTCACATGCAGGCTTGTAGGACATATAGAATACAAAGGTATGTGCAGCACTGAGAATCCTGACTACAGGGACGTTCCAGCAACCAGAAGTGTACCCCATGGGTGTCCCTTGTTGGCTGCTGGAAGGGGACACAGAGGCTATATTCCAGGCATCTGCCTCTTGGATACTATACCAGTTTCTTAATGCAATGTGACAGTACGTGGAAGAGCATATGTGGTTCCCATGCACCACAGAGGAGAAAAAAACAACACCCTGCAGCCGTATTTGATGAAGCCCATTTTCCAGAGGTACTGGAAGCCATTTGCTGCACCCACATTGCCCTCAAGTCCCCACTAGGGACAGATGGACAGCATTATATCAACCACTACACATTACACTCTATCAGCTGCCAGGTGGTCTGCAAGGCATAGGGTTTACAAAGTGTCAGGCAGTGCCTGTGATTCCCACATTTGGTACATATCCAACTTATATCAGTAATTTGTATGGTGTAAATCTCCCAGGAATATCTTACTGGTGATGCCAGATATCCCCTGCAGCCATTGCAAATGACTCCTATAAGAATTCAACAGACTATGGCTGAAAGTGCATAAAAACATCACCCCATGACAGACCTTCTGCAGAAGATATTGTACTGTGCATGTGTTTCTGGGACAGATCCAGGATAAACATGGGAGGTATATGTGGTGAACTTTTATGTCCTTGTGCCTCTCCAAGGAATGTCATTGGCATAATCTACAACTGTCACAGAGAATGACATGTTTCACATGCTTTAATGGTGAGATATCCGATGATAAGTTCAACATGTAAACTCCATCCACATCTGCATTCATGCTGTATTGCAGTACCGTTAACACTGGTAATTAGCATAAAGGAGGTGGCACTATGGAACCTGTCTCCTAAACATCCCATGGTGGGCTTTCCCAGCAGAAGTAGAAAAGGATTGGACATGAGAATGGCAATGCCCACTGTGTGCTGCTACACATGGGTACCTTGAGGATATAGAATCCCCAAATGCTGTATAAATGGACAAATCCCTCTTTGCTCTTCGTAGTTGTCATGTAGAGCACTTACCACACCAATCAACTCTGCCGTGGTGGTGTGGCCATCAATCTGTGCCTGTATGCTGGCCTTGTACACATGTTATGTAGTTGTCATAAAGACACTTAGCTTAGGTGGGGGGGGGGGCAGAAATCATGGCATTACTGATTGACCCCTACTTTTATTCTCATATTCATAGGAGCTGTCAGCATTCACTTATGTCTGGGTTGCTAGGGAAGGTGCTGCAGCCAGGTCTGGTGTGACATCCAACTCCTGTCCTACTGTGCTATCCTGAGACTGAGGGGTGGGTTGAACAGGCAAAAGAGCAGTGTCTGTGGAAGGGAGGGACTATGCCTGCCATGTTACCTCTTCCTGACAGTAACAGGGTGGCCACAGACTACCAGGCTGTGGGAGCCATTACCATTAGGCTCAGATATTTCCCTGAAAAAAGGAATGCCGACATGTAGAGTGGTGGACCAATATACTAAAGCACCTGTTGAAACAGATAAACACATCTAAGTTTATCCAGGATAACATTAAGACTATAGCTATAAACAGAATGGCATTCAAAAAGTATAGACCACATACCTTGTGCAGACTGACATTGCAGATGAAGCCTTGACATGCCTGTAAGAGCAAAATTACCATACTCATTATGGGTATAGGTGTGTCTCTAGCAGGTTTCACCAAATTATATATAAGGTCATATTCATCTGAGACATTACCCACTGACACCCATAATGTATGGTGAAGTTCTGTACTAATGTCAGGTCCACCACAGATTATAAGGGAACTATCATGCCCCCCAGACAGACATGGCAGGAACTCTTCCTCTATATTGGTTATGAAAGACTGTGCAGGCAGAACCCCACCTGTGGCACTCTGTTCTGCAAGGTGGTTGCCATGTAAATGGCATAACAGACCACTCTAAATATAACCACAAAACCTTCTTTAGCTATGTCAAGAATCTATGTGGCAACTCTCAGATATGCTCTGAGCTAGTGCAAAATGGCAAAAAATACACTGAACCAACTGACATTGCCAACATCCTGGCTGTCAAGTTCAGTGTAAACTTCACCCCCCCCCACCCCCAAAAGGGCCCGTGTCCATCCCAGAAGAATGCAGAGCCCCAGACATCATGGACACGCAGGTAAAAACAGCCCTCTCCAAAGCTAAGAACACAGCATCAATGGGACCGGATGGTGTCCCAGGCGGAGTCTTACATGAGCTCCAAAAGGAACTAAACCCTCACCTAAATTCACTGTTCAGACTCAACCTTACCACAGGCTATGTACCCAAAGAATGGCATACAGCAACAGTCATCCCACTCCACAAAGGTGGTGCCACAACAGAACCTGGGAACTATCGCCCTATAAGCCTGACTAGCCTGGTCTGCAAAGCTATGGAGCGAATCATCATGGAACTCATAAACAGAGATATTGGGAACCTCCAGACACTGGACCCTACCCAATTTGGCTTTGTTAAGGGCAGATCATGCCTCCTAAACCTAGTTGATTTCTTTGAAACAGTTACCAAGGCCATAGATGAAGGAAAGGTAGTCCACACAGCTTACCTGGACCACGCTAAGGCCTTCGACACCATTCCCCACTCTGGCATCATAGATAAGCTCACCAGCTTGAACATTAACCCCTATGTCATGAGATGGGTGGACAACTGGCTCATGGATAGAACACACATGGTCAGAGTTGTGGGTGCCATGTCTGACTCTAAACCAGTTACAAGTGGTGTCCCACAGGACTCAGTTCTGGGACCCCTCCTGTTCGGTATATACTTCTCTGAGGTACAGGCAAGCACGGGAGGACTATGGCTGACCAAGTTTGCAGATGACTGTAAACTGAGGGCCATAATTGACTCTCTGGCTGACACAGACATCCTCCAGAAGGGTCTTACAGAGACAGATACCTGGCGTCAAAACCATGGCCTCAAGCTGAATGCCAAAAAATGCATAGTCATCCCCTTTGGGAAAAACAAAGTGCCCACGAATTATCACATAGGTGGTAATCCACTAAGTATGGAAGATGTAATTAGGGACCTGGGGACCCAGGTAGATAGCAATATCTCCTTTGATAATCACATTGCCAAAGTGGTTAGAAATTCCTTCTATGTAGCCCACCTAATCACGAAAGGGTTCACCTCTAGATCAAGAGAGGTCATTGTGCCCCTCTACTCATCACTCATTAGGCCCATAATAGAGTACAATGCCCCATTTGGAATGCACCTTACTCGACACCTGCAACAGCTGGAAAGACCACAGAAGTACCTCACTAAGTGGATCATGGGCCTCAAAGACATGCCCTATGCAGCTCAACTAA
This sequence comes from Protopterus annectens, assembly GCF_019279795.1. Lineage (NCBI taxonomy): Eukaryota > Metazoa > Chordata > Ceratodontiformes > Protopteridae > Protopterus > Protopterus annectens. The sequence continues at coordinate 694,493,784 of NC_056737.1, read as the reverse complement.
AGAAACTCCAGCTCTACTCAGTTGCTTACTGCCTGCTCAGAGGTGATCTCTGCCTGACGTATAAGGCCCTGTCCAACCTGGAATTAATGGACATGCTCCACCTCAACAAAACCAAATCTCTTAGAGCCATATGCTCCAGTGAATTAAACCTCAGCACAACAATAAACAGGACATGCTGGAGGGATAGATTCCTGTCCCAGAGACTTCCCTCGCTCTGGAATAGAATCCCAGTTTATGTTAGGCAGAGCCCCTCGCTGACTCTCTTCAAGAGAAATCTTGACGAGTGGATGGGAAATTGTAAATTTACCCCTGGGATCACTTCAGTGGCCCTGCTAGACAGAGGCCCAGGAAACTAATTTAAAAGGGAGTTGAAAGCCAACACATTCTGGCTAGGCTTATAAATGCCCTTGGGCAGATAGCCCAGTACCTACCTATGAACCTATGATGGTGGCCTTCCATCATACTTAATCTTATGTGTGGCACACAGCAAGAGATTCTCCAGTTCGATTCTCAGCTGGAGTGCCTTCTGTGTGGAGTCTGCATGTCATCTCTATGTTTACATGGCTTTCCTCCGGGTACTCCGGTTTCCTCCCACATTCCAAAGACATGCATCTGGAGCACTACTCCCGGACCTCTGCTGAAAATGGGCTCAATCCCAGTTGGACTTTCCTGGTAAACAAATGTTAAATAAAAACAAATAAAATTATGTATGATTATGGCCACTGACACCACTGCCCTGTGCAAGAATGTCCCACCAGACATACTGGTGGAAAGCTTTGTCACTCATAACTGTAAGGAGGATCTGCCAACTATGTTCACAGAGGTCCTGCAGTACAATGTCATTCTCTGCCTGGGAGACCTTCTTGATCTTCTTTCTCTGCTTCTTAGACATCCTGCTCTGTAAAGGTGAGGACATTCATATGTTAAGTAGCCGGCGTGTTATATCCCTTGTACCCACATCACAGTACCCCAACACAAAGTCCAAAATTACTATGAACTGTGCTATGCATGAATCACAAAATGCACTTATAAATGTGCTTGCCATATGGCAGCAGTCAGAGTCAATTGTATGTCTGCCTCTAATATACACAGAGCAGCAGGTACTTTGGAAACATGCAGTTAGACCCCTATGATGGTTCCCAGGTAGAGTGGTACACAAACATGTCAGTATAACCCCCCATCCTGGCAAAGAACAACATGTTGCAGGTGTACTACACTCTATTAGAGTAGGTCAGTGACCATAACCTATGATCAAACAACAGATGGTGTCATTCACTTTCATCTGCAGTATGTACCCGCTCATTACAGACCCTTTAATGAATATATATACCTCAGATATCTAACTGCAATCAACAAGTGAGACAAAGGACTCCATAGGGGCCCCTATTGTGCACTAGGTCCACCTGCACCTCCCCAGTGCCCCCCCCCACAGTGTCCAGTCACCATCCAGACAGACTGTAATTAGTTTATTGAAAGTGACTTAATTAAGCTGGAGATTTGGAGGCTAATAGGGGTTCAGATGTCGCACATTTCTTGATGATCTGAGGTGTATTGCATGGCTTTTTAAGCATATTTTTGTTCTAATGATGGCCTGAACAAAATAATCATGAATAAGGAAAGAGATTCAGTCTCTATTTTTCTTTCAAGGAAAATAAGTTGTGTCTAAAGCTTAATGTTCAAAGCCAAGTCATTTTCCAATAAACTGAGAAGACAAATTTTTGCAAGGATATACAAATATTGTCTACGAATAGTACATACCTTCCTACTCTTCCAAAAAAGATAGTTAGTTACCTTTTGTCTATCTTTGTTAGCTTGGGGTGAAAGTTAAATCACAACTGGCCAGAAATATATGTTATACATGTGAGGTTCTGGGTAAAGAAATGAAAGCACACGAGTAAAACCCACAAAGATACAAGGCATGCATACAGACTTCACACAGACTAACAGTTGCAAAAGTTAGTAATAACTGTGACACCCTTCCTCTGGGCCAGTAGTCAAGGAGCCTCAATCCTCACCATGTATACTGGTGGGGAACATTCACTTGGAACATAAATAGATACACACAGTATTTCCAGATGTAGCTCTCTGCACCAAGCACAATTTCCCTTAAGAGCACACAGGGAACACACTCTCATCCTGGGGCTGGGTTTCCCTCTTTCTCACCAGGCCCCAAATAAGACCCCACATCGACCACAGCTGTAGAGCTGAGTCCTCAACCGAGTGTTCCAAACTAGGTCCTCCACTACCTTCTCTGTGAAACCAGTGTTCTGTGTCCCTGCTCTAAGTAGCTGTCACACACACTCTTTGAGATTTGATTTTCACACACACACACACACACACACACACACACACACACACACACACACACACACACACACACTAGCCTAGATTTACCAGCTATGTCCCCTCTGCCTGGACTATAAGGTAGATACTGCCATCAGAACACTCCAAAGCCAACTTAATACTTAACTAATCACACTATATTTTCTTGACTGATCTAAAAAATTACTGTTTCCTAGTTTATTTACTAGAGTAAGGCAAGAGGAAATGGGTGCATTGTCCTTCTATGTTAGGTTTCACAAACAGACTGCTGAGCGTCACTATCACATCTCTCACTCATATCTAAAATAATTCCACTGCTGGTTATAAAATTACATCACATCTGCTCATCTGACGCTGATTCCCATGCTTACCCTCTTTACTAGAAACTGAACCAGAATCTGACGTATATGTGTTATAATACACATACACAGAGTTTTGCTAAGATGTGTTATAGCATCTGGAAGCTATAAAATAATTTAAAAAAATGTCACCCTTCCAGGGTGGCAATTAGTTCACCCCTAAGGATAATACAGTAGGATTCCAAGTCCTGGTTTTCACAGACGTTTTGTCTATGGCTGCAGTCAGAACCATAAGATACAATCTTTATGGCCTAAACCAGGTAATTTAACTTCAGACTATTTTTCAAAGTTAGATGGACTGAGATTAACCTCTTCTCTTCCAGTAACCTCTGTTACAATATATTAATTTCAACAGTTACAGTATAGTCTGACATACAGACCCACTGTTCGTAGATTTTTAACACAAGCAACTTTACAATTACATTTTGAACACAGCTACCTGTACAAATCAGTTTGATATACAAATGACATATAATTTTTTACAAAACTCCAGCTAGGTATGCTGGCATATGTTACACACCCACTGCCCCACTTCTCCTGCCATAGCTGGGAATGCCTCAAAGTCAAAGTAAACTTTATTGTCATTTAGAACTACACAAGTGTAGCATAAATTAGATTTAGTGCATCAGCTCAATTCTTGAGATTGCAAAGAACAGTGAAACAACACATACAAGTAGAAGAATAAACATAACTAGACTGGAAGATGCAGGAAAAACAGAGTGAAATCCATACAATGTTAGCATAATAAAACTTTTAATCCACTCTTTTGTAACCAAACTTATTCAGAATAAAATGTACAATGTACATACAAAACATCACTTTTAAAAACAGTTTTGAAATACTTCACCAATGAACCATAGCTCTCAACCTTCCATCTCCAAAATGAGGAACACTAGCCCTCATAATGTGGAACAAATGGGCAAAATGTGGAACACATACTAATGTCTTACTAACAACTTCAACTAGGAAGGCCATAGGATGGTTAAAATATGCTGGTTTTACTTATAAAGAAGATCCGTTAATGAATTAATGTAATTCATATCTATTTACAATGGATTTTACTTAAAAAAATTCCTAACACTGAATGTGCGAGAGTCTTTCAATGTGGAACTTTGAGGAACATGAACTTTTTAAGACCCCAAATGAGGTACATTCCTCGTAATGAGGTACACTTGAGAGGTATGCAATGAACTAATTTTTCCACTAAAACACTTACACAATTAATCAATAAAATGTCTGAACTCAGGAAGTTATTTCCTTATATAGACTATGGTCTTTCAAAAAACATTTAATGTTGACAGCATCATTTATACCAGGTTTTTTGTCTGAATTAAGTCTAATCTGCCATAAAGCCCCTTTTGTTCAAGATTTGTTTTGAAATTGCCACCCCTGAAGTCATGATTTCCTTGTTCCAGCACAGAAAACAAAAATGTATTATATGTAGGACAGATGGTAGTATGCTTATAAAAAGCATTTGTCTTGTCTTGTTTTCGAATGTTATAGTAATAATCTTTTATTCTAGTGCATAGAGCCCTTGTAGTCATACCAATGTAGAATGCACTGCAATGTGCACACATACCAATGTACACAACTCCTTTACTCTTACAGTTAAAATGTCCTGGAACTCTCAAAGTGTAAGGTAGGTGTTCTAAATTAATTAAAGGGACCTTCTGAAATATATCTGCATATGCTACAATTTCCACACTTGTACATAACCCATTTGTTCTGTGTACTATTGGGACAATATCCCACTTTGTTTCTCTCTCTCTTTCAAAAATATTTTTCAAATTGTTTTGATTTTTATATACAAACCTCGGTTGGGTCCCTACAATAGATTGTAAATCTTTATTGATCTACATTTAATGGACAAGAACTCCAAGTTCTCACAGAAGTGTGATAGTATGATTTCACAGTTGCTGCATCATTTTTTTGTTAACATAGATGCACACTCTACCTCCTCTAGCTTTTCCACACAGTTTGTTTTCTGTCTGCACAAAATAGCGTAAAATGCTCTAAGTTTATTGCACTATCGTGCAGTCATGTCTCAGTAATCAAAAATAAACAAGTATTTCTCACCTTGTTCTTGTTGAAGAGGTCCAGTCTCAAGTAGTCCATCTTGCTATCCAGTGATCTCACATTAGCTAGCAGGATAGTTGGTAGTACAGGCCTGTATGGGTTTGTCTTTAACTTTACATCAGTACCTGCTCTGCAACCTCTTTTCCTTATTTACTGGCATCTCTTTCTCTTTTTTTCTTGTCCAGCATATTCCAGAAACCTTTTCTACAGGTTTCAGGCACTTTAGAGTGTTAAGAGTTAAAATACCCAGCTGTTGTAGCTCTGTAAAAGTAGGAGCCGCCAGATACTCTGTAGACTTCAAGGCATCCAACCAGCAACATTTAGATGTCAGATGTTTCATTTCTAGTAACTTCTGTCTACTAAAAGTTATTGTACCTTCAACTGGAGATGCAATACCTGTTTTTTTCAAGATTTTCTGTGCAAAAGAAGACAAAATATGCTTATCTCTAGAATGAGCTGACTGCCATTTTTTTTGTCACATCATCACATCTGTCCTCCCTTTGAAGACTCAAGCTAGTTTTTCCAGTGACCCTGGAGAAACATTGCTTGAGAGGAATGAGCCTGTTTGGGAATACTTTAACCCATACCCTGTCTTGAGAACACATCTGCATTGGCATTGCTGACCCCACTACAGTGCTGCACTGTCATGTCATATGCCTTCAACTATAGGCTCCACCTTAATAAACTGGCATTTTGCTGGCTGGCTTGATGTAGCCATAGACCCCCTCAGACTCATCCTACCACCCACTGCAAATATTCAGCACCAGGGCCTCCCTAGCATGGTAAGGCTTCATCATGTTAACATGGTACAGTCTGTGCCCCTGCATCCTGCCTAACAGATTTAGCATGTAGTTAACATCACTGACCTTCCTTACCACTTAGAAGGGTCCCTCCCAAGCTTCCTGCAACTTAATGTGTCTGACAGGAATAAGAACCATAACCTTTTGCCCCACAGCATACTCTCAGGCTTAAGCATTCCTGTCATACCAGACCTTTTTCTGTTGTTGGGCTCCTGCCAGATTTTCCTGGGCCAAGCCCAAGAGCTCCCTAAGCCTTGCCCTGAGGTTTAGGACATATGCCACAACAGACTCCTTGTGGGATTCACATACTCACCCTCCCATTCATCACAAATCATATCTAAAGGCCTCCTCACTACATGGCCATACAACAACTCAAAACCTGTGGATTCCTGTGGTACCTCTCTGTATGCAAACAGCAGATGGGACAATTATTTATCCCACTCTCTCTTAAACTGGTCTGCAAATGTCTGCAGCATGGTATTTAGTGTAGAGTTGAACCTCCCCACAAGACCATTAGTCTTGGGGTGGAAGGGGGTGGTCTTTAGGTGCGTCATCCCACAACACTCCCACAGACAAGCCAGCAGGTCTGACATGAAACTGGCATCTCTGTCAGTTAGTATTTCTCTCAGGGAAACCTACCCTGATGAAAATCTCTAACAAAGTATTTGCTACCTTCTTTGCTTCAATGGAGGACATAGCCACCACCTCATGGTATCTAGTAGCATAATTTACTTCATTCAGGATATACTTCTTCTCCGAAGCCCCACAATATCCATAGCTACCTGGTGAAATGGCTCTTCAATCACAGGCACAGGCATCATAGGAGCTTTGACCTTGTCTACTGCCTTGCCTACTTTTTGCCACTGCTCATGATGCTGCAGTATCCTGTTACTTCCCTTGCAATCCCAGGCCAATAAATGTTCTGCATAATACGTCTCTTGGTATGCTTTATGCCAATATGACCTGCAAAAAGAATGTCATGGGCTATGGCTAGAAGTGCCAGACAATAGGCTCTGTCTTAGCTCACCCTATAGCCCTCGCTCAGGAGTCCACTCTCTATACAGTAACCCTTTGTTCCAGTATACAGACTCCGTCTTTCCTTGAGAATCAGGTGCCTCCCTAGCTACCTCCCCCAAATCTCTTAGTGCAGTGTCCCAGAGCTTAGCCTTTCTCAACTCTACCCTTGTGACCCTTCCCAGCTCCCCTTCCACATGAAGTCTGGTATCCTCTGACAGCAGTTCCTGACTGTCAGCTTGGGTACTACCACTCACCTCTGCCCTTGCAGTCACCCTGTACAAAGGAACATCAGTACCTACCAGCTGATATGGCTCACCTTCAGGCTCACCGCTACAAGGTAGCTCCCTCCATGAAGTAGCCAACTCACTAGCCCTGCCTTCAGCTGTGGGTTCTGTCTCCAAGCCTGACTGTATGTAACTGCATGCACACAAGGTACTGCATTATCAAAACCATTACCTATCAGGACATCTGCAGGGATAGCCTCAAGCACACCTACTTGCTTGCTTGCTTCCTTTTCCACCCTCCCGGTCAAGATGACCCCTGGCCAAAGGCATTTGGAATGGGGTCCCTCCTAAATCTCTGACTGGAGTAGGCTACTCAAGCAAGTACTGCTCCTCTTTAACCTCTACAGGCTTCAAATTGCTTATGTCAGAGGTTGTGTCTCTCTTAGCAGTGGCCTGTTTTCCATCCACTAATATAGGATATAAACTCTGGTGATAGTCTGGTACCCCTGTTGTCTCCAGACAACTTACCACTGACATACTGTTTTTCCCACTTGGTGGCTCCCCCACCTTTTGTTCCCCACTTTGCCTCAGTAGACATTTGTATACTATACGGCCCCTCTGGTTACGTTTAAAACATCTAACCCTTGATACTGGCCTTTTACCTGAACTAGTAGCTTCCCCAGTTACTGGTGGACTCTGTTTGTATGGTTTAGGCTGCCCACAATGGATTCCCTTATATCCATGAGCAGCACTGGGTATCCCCTTCTTGTGCAGTGATGCCCTGCTTGCTAAGTAGAGATCCCCTTTTCTCCCCAGCTCATCTGCAGAGTTACACTCCCAATCTGTCAAGCACACAAAGTGCTACGGGCTTTTTCCCTCACCAAAAGGTCTGCCAGCCTTTCAAAAGTGGTGACCTTACACTCACTCACCCAGCTCAGCAATATAATCACTTACGCTTTCATCTGCCTTGCATCTATGCTCACAAAACTTTTTCCAGTAAGCTTCAGGTGTTAATTTAAAACATTTTAATAAACATTGTTTAACTTTATCATTATTTAAACAATCAGTACCAGACAATTTAGAAAAGTACAGTTTTGTACCTACCATAAATGTAGATGTTCGAGGATCTCATTTGCTGCAGTCCTGACAAATGGGTACTCCACTGCCCACCATCGGCCCGAATACCAAAGGGCTAGATCCGGCGTCGGTCACGGGCGCCTGAGACTGACGTAAGTACTTGTCAGTACAAATGCGCATGACCGACGCCATAACCTCAGTCTTTCTTGCCTCAGACGTCAGAATGCAAAAAAGAAAACACCACCCAAAAAACCCCAATCTAAAAAGAAAAAGGGGGAAGGAGGGAGGGAAAATAGGACTGCAGCAATGGAGATCCTCGAACATCTACATTTATGGTAGGTACAAAACTGTACTATGTTCGTCTCCCATTGCTGCAGTCCTGACAAATGGGTAGAATCCCAGAGCAACGGAAAAGGGGGGCTGGCCAACTAAATAGCAGGAGGAGCTGCAGACATGCCCTGTAAGACTGCAGTGGCAAACCCAGCCCTAGACCTAGAATAAAGAGGCAAATGATAATGCTTTGTAAAGGTATGTACAGAACTCCAAGTAGCTGCCTCTAGAATGTCTTTAGTAGCTACCCCTCTCAAAAAGCAGTAGAGGTGGCCGTAGCCCTAGTAGAATGAGGCCTGATCCCAACTGGAACCTCCTTACCATGATGAGAGTAACAAAAAGCAATACAATGGCCGATCCACTTGGAAATAGTTTGTTTCGAGACAGCTTTCCCACTTGAAGCCACAGCAAACGAAACAAATAACTGTTGAGATCTCCGGAACTCATTGGTTCTGAACAAATAATACCGTAACTGCCTATGCACATCCAAAGAATGCAAAACTCTTTCCCCTTCATTTTGGGGGTTAGCATAAAAAGTAGGCAAATGTATAGATTGTTTCAAAGCCACATTAGAAACTACCTTAGGCAGAAAAGTAGGATTAGTACGCAAGGAAACTCTGTCCTGGTGAAAAATCAGAAAAGGTTCCACTGCCATGAGAGCCTGTAATTCAGATACCCTTCTAGCAGAAGTAACAGCCAATAAAAAAGCAGTCTTCCAGGACAACAACTTCAATTCAGCCATAGCTGCAGGTTCAAAAGGAGGCAGAGTCAGCTTTTCCAAAACAAAATTAAGATCCCAGGCAGGAGTAGGAGCCCTTCGTGGGGGTCTTATATTCTTTGCCCCTCTAAGAAACTGTTTAAGCAAAGGATGTGAAAAGAAAGGAGGATCACCATCATAGTGAGCAGAAATAGCTGCAGCATGCACCTTTATAGAAGAGAAGGACAAACCCTTGTCCAGTAACATAGTCAAATATTGCAAAGTACAACTCAAATTAGGCAACGTGACATCAAGGCCTTTAGCTGAACTCCAAAGAAAAAAACTCTTCCATTTATCAGCATAAACTTTTCGAGTACTAGGACGCCTGGCCTCCAAAAGGACATCCAAAACTTGTTGAGGGAGCTGAAGGCCCTCATCCTCTAAAACTGAATGCGCCAGGCTGTCAGGTGTAGGGATTGCACCCTGACATTGAGAAAATGATTGTTTTCTTGAGACAATAAGTGAGGAATCCGTGGTAATGGCCAAGGTGTCCCGTGAATTAGGCTCCTCAGCAGAGGGTACCAATGTTGACGAGGCCAATCCGGCGCTATAAGGATCATGCAAGGTTTGTCCCACCTGACTTTCAACAGGACCTTTGGAAGAAGAGGCAGAGGAGGAAAGGCATACACGTGAAGGTTGCTCCAACTGAAGGATAGTGCATCTATTTTCCAGGCTTTCGGATGAAACAGCCTTGTGCAAAACAGAGGTAGTTGGGAATTCAGAGGAGAAGCGAACAGATCTATGTCTGGAGTTCCCCAAGCCATGGTCAACTGACGAAATACCTGAGGGTCCAACTTCCATTCGTGAGGATCCACCATCTGTCTGCTCAGAACATCTGCTAACGAATTTTGTGCTCCTGGCAGAAACTGTGCTCGAAGAGTGATGTGCAGATCCAAAGCAGTTTCCCATAACAGCATTGCTTGTCTGCAAAGAGGGTAAGAATGAGTTCCCCTGCTTGTTGATGTACCACATGACAGTTGTGTTGTCTGTTCGAATCAACACCAGTCCCGGTCAAGTAGATCCTTGAATGCTGTCAGTGCAAGTTGAACTGCCAGCATCTCCTTCATGTTGATATGCAAGTGAAGCAGCTCCGGGGCCAAAGGTCTTGAATCCATTTTCCTTTGAAATGAGCTCCCAGGCTGACTCCGAGGCATCTGTCGTTAATATCTGACTTGCCTCGGTTGGGTCACAGAGAGTCCCTTGTTTAGGTGACATTCCTGAGCCCACCACACAAATTCTTTCTGAATGCAAGGTAGAATCCGAATGACAGTATCCAAATCGTGGCTGTGTTGAGTCCAAACGCTTTTGAGATACCACTGTAGCTTCCTCATATGCAGTTTGGCATTGGGAAGTACTAGAATGCAAGATGCCATGAACCCCAAGGCTTGAAGGACTGTCCTTGCAGTCAGCCTGGACATTACGGATAGCTGTTGGAAGTATAGGTGAAGATTTCTTTGTTTGTCCGGGGTAAGAGATGCCATCTGAGTAGCTGTATTCAGTCTCACACCCAGAAAACACATCTCCTGTGAGGGTACTAGACTGGACTTTATTTCGTTCACAGAATACCCTAGGCATCTGAAAACTGTCATCACATACTGCAGATGTCGAAGAAGTTCGTGCTTGCCCTGAGCCAGTATCAAACAATCGTCCAGATAAGGATAAATTTGAATTCCCCTTAGCCGAAGAAAAGCTATTACTGGAGCCAGGACTTTTGTGAATACCCTGGGCGCAGTAGATAAGCCAAAGGGCAATGCAGAGAACTGATAATGCAAATTCCCAGTCCGAAACCTCAGGAATTTCCTGCAACTGGGCCTGATAGGAATGTGAAGATAGGCCTCCTTGAGATCCAGAGTCACCATCCAGTGATCTCTGCCTAGCATAGGCAACAGCTGCTGCAGTGTCAACATCTTGAATTTCGGAATTTCCAGAAAGGTGTTTAGAATGGATAAATCCAGAATGGGCCTCCAAGCATTTCCCTTCTTTGGCACTAAGAAAAGATGGGAATAAAACCCCGTGCCTCTGTCCACAGAAGGAACTGCCTGTATTGCTCCCAACCGGAGCAGAGAAAAAATCTGTGCCTGCGCTTCCAGTCTTTGCTGATGAGGCACATCCGGCATACCTTTGAAAGGTGGGAATGTGTGAAAATAAAACTTGTAGCCTCGAGTTATAATGTCCAATACCCATTTGTCCTGGGTAACCAAATGCCAATTCCCTTTGAAAAGTCCCAGTTTTCCTCCTAGAGGAGCTGCCAGCAAAGCAGAGACCGGCAGCTGAAGACACAGGTCATTGGGACTGCTTCCGAAAGGACTGACCCCTGCCCACCCCAGCAGAAGGGGTAAAAGAATTCAAAGGCCTAGAAGTAACAGGGCCCTGAGAGGAAGCCCTACCTCTACCACGCCTCGACCTGCCCCTAGAATGAAAATCCGAAGAGGGAAAAGACCATCCCCTAGCAGGCCAATTCCTACTGAACTTAGGGGGCTGAACCTGTAAGAAGTCCTTTACCGTCTGCATAGACTTAGCTTTTTCCTCCATTTTTTCAAAACTGATTCCACTGGAGGGCCAAAAGAACATCAGATTGCAAAGGAGCATCCATAATGCGAGCCTTAACATGCTCTGACAAGGACTGATCTCTAAGCCAGGCATGTCTGCGAACAACAGAACTAGTAGCAGCCACCCTGGAAGAAGCTTGTAAAGCATCAAAACCACACTGCAAAGAATGCTTACCAACCTGGTCTGAAGCATGCACTAAATCCTGAAGCTCCTTACAGTCAACACCTTCAGACAAAGCATCCACTTTACATTTCAATTGACTTAGCAAATAATTCTGATACCTGAGCATATGAAATTGACAATTTAAAGCTCTCATAGCCAAAGTAGAAGAGGTATACAGTTTTTTACCCCACCTATCCAGGGCCCTAGCATCCTTGTCCAGAGGAACCGGATTCTTAACCACAGAAGCCTTAACACCTTTGGGGCCTTGAGAAATAGTTTCTGGATCAGCCCTAGGACTTTTATACAAGTACTTGTGCGCTTCCGGAACCCTGTAGTATCTATCTGGTTTAACTGGGGTAGGGGGCAGAGAATCTGGGTTAAGGGCAGCCTCAGAAAATACATCCTGAACAACATCCAGTACAGGGGGAATAGCCAAAGGCCTGTGCTGAGGTAAAAACAAGAATTCTCTCAGCCTTTTACGAGAATCAGAATAATCCTGGCCATCCCACTGGAAATGTTCCCTCATGGAATGCAAAGTTTCAGAGAAAGAAAAATCTTCTGGAGGGGACGCAGAGGGAGTAGCGTCCTCAGCCTCCGAATCAGAATAGGGAGGGAAATCCTGAAGATCTTCCACAGAGGAATCTGACTCATTGGAAGACTGAACCAGACCCTCCAACTCTGTGTCTATCCTGGGCCTCTTCACGGGGGGGGCATGGAACCCTAATTAAAGTAATCAAATCTTCAGCCATCTTTAACATGTGCTTCCTAGGAGCTGGACCCTGGGGATTAGCACCAGCAGGGATAGACTTAGATTTAGAAAGGCCTTTGCCTTGAGAAGGAGGAGGTCTAACTACCCTATGAGAGGAGGAAGCCACTGACAACAAAGAAGCACCCTCAGCCTGGCCTAACACAGGAGAAGCCACTTCCTGCAGTAACAAAGGCTCCCCTAGACACACTGGTAAACTGTCAGAAGGAGCCACTGAAGCAGTCAGTGGTTCCACAGAACCGACGTCCGGAGTGGACGCCTCATCCTGTTTGGACCGCAAAGACTTATCTTTGCGCTTCTTAGAAGAACCAGTCGTCGAAGAATCCGACGGCATGTTATAATTACGTTTACCAAACACCAGCCTAGCACAGTCCAACCGACGTTTAATAGTACGCTTGTTAAAAGTAGCACAAAAGCGACACCCAACAACGTCGTGCTCAGGCCCTAAACAAGGAATGCAGAGTGAATGGTAATCCCTATGAGGAATCTGTTTCCCACAAGAAATACAGTTATTAACTTTTTCTGAAATCCGGCAATACTGAGGCAAGAAAAAGACAAAAAATGTTCCCAACAGGGTACTTAGCCAACTTGGTATCCGGTCTGAAACTCGAAAACCGACAGTTCCAGAACGCCGAACGGCACTTGCAAAAACTGCTTCTGCTGAGGACCATGCGGCAAGAAAGACTGAGGTTATGGCGTCGGTCATGCGCATTTGTACTGACAAGTACTTACGTCAGTCTCAGGCGCCCGTGACCGACGCCGGATCTAGCCCTTTGGTATTCGGGCCGATGGTGGGCAGCGGAGTACCCATTTGTCAGGACTGCAGCAATGGGAGACGACGAACATCAAAAGTTACAGCTTTATAATGATGTAAGGGGGTCAGGAACAATACCCAGATCCCTTGGTCAACATTATACTGTTTACATACTCTTTCAAATATATGAATAAAACTATCAAAATTACCACCATCTGCAAACTGTGGAAGAAATTTTCTGACCTTTATTGCTTCTGGGGTTCGTGAATTCCCTTCCCTATTACCTCAATGATCCTGATGAAGAGTCAGCATCTCCCTCGCATGTTGGCACTGTTTCTCATTTTCTTCAGCTTCCAAACACTGCTGCAGTTTCTCTGCTGATTATAATTCCAAACATTTGGCCTCAAGTTCAAGTTTCTTTAACTCCAGATGGATTTTTAAGTACTCTGATGAAAAGGTGAATTGTCCTGTTACACCTTCACCAACTGGTTCTTTGTCAGCTTGCCATAATCTTCTGCTGGCATCTTTGCCTGCTTTCCCTGACTAAACTAAACTAACAAAAAATAAATAAAACTGTTATGAAAATGAAACTCTATATGTTTACCTTGTGGCTGCTGAAATAACACACCTTTAGTGACAACTGCCTACAGGCTACAGAAGTTCAATTAATATCCACACCACTTCTCATTAATATGTGATGCCCCTCATCTGAGCCAGTAATCAAGGAGCCTCAATCCTCACCACGGACACCAGTGAGGGACGTTCACTTGGAACAAAATTAGATACACACAGTATTTCTAGATGCAGCTCTCTGCACTGAGCACAATTTCTCTTAAGAACACACAGAGAATACACTCCTGTCCTGGGGCTGTTTTTTTCTCTTTCTCAACAGGCCCCAAATAAGACCCCATACTGACCACAGCTGTAAAGTTGAGTTCTCGGCTGAGTGTTCCAAGCCAAGTCCTTCACCACCCTCTCTGTGAAACCAGTGCTCTGTGTCCCTGCTCCAGTTAACTGACACACACACTCTTTGAAATTTGATTATTGCAGACACACACACACAAGCGCGCACACACACACACACACACACACACACACACACACACACACACACACACACACACACACACACAGACACACCTCTGGGAAAGGCTGGTCCAGATTTACCAGCTATGACCCCTCTTCCCAGACTATAAGGTAGATACTGCCACCAGAACACAAGGTACCCAATTACACTAAGTAAAATTAATACTAATACGAATAGTAGTGTTTGACCAATGCAGCAAGACTTTCAGGAGCGGGCACAGTGTCACCAAATAAATATAAGTACTTTCAAAGGTTAAAATATTCTCTAAAAACCAGCCACAATGACAAGTTTAATTATATTTAATAATAAATAACAGAACATGGAACTACTAAATATCTATTTACAATAAACACCAGAGTTTCAGTCACAGGAAATATTAAAAATAACACTGATGGAAAGATTCACACAGATACAGAAAAACAATATTGATCTAATCTCACTATATTTTCTTGACTGATCTAAATAATTACTGCACCCTATTTCACTTACTAGAGCAAGTCAAGATGAAGTGGGTGCGTGGTCCTTCTTTGTCAGGTTTTACAAACAGACTGCTGAGTGTCACTATCTGATCTCTCACTCATATTTAAAATAATTTCAGTGCTGGCTATTGAATGACATCACATCTGATCATCTGATTCTGGTTAACTCACTACCCCCTTTACCAGAAACTGAACCAGAATCTAGCACATGTGTGTTATAATACACACACATAAAGCTTTGCTCAGATGTGTTATAGCATCTGGAAGCTATAAAACCATTTCCAAAACTTCTACCCTTCCAGAGTAGCAATTATTTCACCCCTAAGGACAATACAGAAGGATTCCTAGTCCTGGTTTTCACAGACATTTTGTCTCTAGCTGCAATCAGAACTATAAGATAAAATCTTTATGGCCTAAACCAGGTAATTTAATTTTAGACTATGTTTCAAAGTTAACTGGCCTGAAATTTACCTTTCTCTTCCAGTATCCTCCCTTAAAATCTATTCATTTCAACAGTTACAATACAGTTTGACATACAGGTATATTTCTTTTCTGTCCACCAGGACCCACTGCTGGTACATTTTTAACACAAGCAACTTTGCAAATACATGTTAACACAAGCACCTGTACAAATCAGTTTGATATACAAATGGCATATAAGTCTTTACAAAACTCCAGCTAGTTATGCGGGCATATGTTCCACATCCACTGCCCTACTTCTCATGGCATAGCTGGCAATACCTCATATCATCACAATGACAACATGTCAAAATAACTTAGTACAACACCCAGCACTTAAACAAATTAATATTAACATTCCTAATTACAGTACTTTATCTCAGGCTGTGTTATATATTATCATGTACAAACTGAGTTCAACAGTTAACCAAAGTGTTCCAGTCCAACTTTTAATCCTGAGTTTTACTAATCCAATACCTAGGAATAGGTTCATAGGTAGGTATTAGGCTATCGGCTCAAGGGCATACGTAAGCCTAGCCAACAAGAAAGTTATTTTCCTGTGCCACTGTTGAGTAGAGACACAGAAGTGATCCCTGAGGTGTATTTCCTATTTCTCATCCACTCATCAAGATTTTTCTTGAAGAGTGCTAATGAAGAACTTTGCTTGACTTAGATGGGTAGCCTGTTCCAGAGTATGGGAAGTCTCTGGGACAGAAATAACAGCAATGCCCTTAATTTCTGAATAAGTAACTTTTTTTTAAAAAAAAAAACATAGATTACCTTACAAAATTGAGCTATACAAATATGAACAGCTTTGATAGGAGATAATGGCATAATCCTTTCTGAAGAGAAGTGAATACAATGCTAAATCACAGGCATTAATAAAAGAAATCACAGACACTTCCATTTATGTTTTCCTTTGAGTGACAGTTTAAAATGTTTTCAGTCTCACAACAATCAATCTACATAAATTATGCAATTTTTAATTTTGTTTTGCTACACTATAATAAGTGTGCAAATTCAAAATAAGAATAACATAACACATTTAAGATGTGCCTTTTTTACTTCAAAAACACTTCCTTATCTTGATGTCTTGACACTGCATAATCTAGTGTGTTGGTAGATATACTAGAGCAGTAGCATAACATTCATACATCTCTTTTTGCAACTCCTTCAGCAATTCACAGATTATTTTACAAGTGATAATTATTCTAAGCACAGATGTGACTAACAATCAGTTACCGCAACTCTGAACTGCTTGCTGTTGAATCCAATCATGTCATAAAAAAGTAAACTTTCATTCCACTATGATAGAGGTGGATTTAACAACACAGCAGTTTGAAATTTAACACATGTTCCTCACAACTTAATCCTGGCTCATGGATAAAAAATTGATTAATTATAATGCTGTGCCTACAGAAACATTCTATATACATAAGGCTTACTTGACATCATAGAAGGAACAGACATGTAGGGAAGGTTAACGGCTAGTGTCTTCATTGAAACATCATTCAAGAGGCTGCTACTCTCTTAACTCCCCCTCCACTTCATGCTCTGCAGTCCCATGGTTAGTCATATAGTAATTTCTTTCTAGTCAAGTGAACCAGTTAGTATTACTCTGTGTCCTCTCTACAGCCCTATGGATCAATGAATTAGATGATGGTCACCAAAAATAAATATTATGCAGTACCACTTAGCTTTCTTATTAAGTTGTTTTAATCATATGAGGTTAACAAGACATGTACTCTAACAAATTAAAAAGATTTCTGGCCAAAGGCAAACTGACTCTCAGCTCACTTAAAAATGCTGAAATGTTCTTACAGTAAAATAAAATTAACTGGAGACAGTTCTGATGGAATGGGTCAGTTCCTGATGTAAGCTCTTCTAGCAAACTGACAATTAGCACTGGTGTTGCCTCAGTATAACAGCAAAATTCCCCTTTAATTATTTCTGACATTGATTTTTAAAACCATTATTTTAAAGCTCAACTATCTTTAGCTGCAAAGGTATTATAGAAGTAAATAATTCTTCTCCACACAAAATCTGAAGTCTGCTTGCAAGTTCTTCTTTCTGCTTTTCCCGGTTAGGGGTAGCCACAGCGGAACTCCAGTCTGCTAATGACTGGCAATAGATTTTTACGGTGCAGAGGTGCCAGCTCGATGCCCAACCTTCAACGAAGGCACACCCATTTATGCATGTCTTTCGAATGCCACTCGACCGCAGAGAGGACATGCAGACTCCACACAGAAGGCACTCCAGCCGAGAATCGAACAGGAGAGCCTCTTGCTGTGAGACGATAATGCTACCGCTGCACCACCGCAGCTTCTGCAGTCTGCTTGCAATAAAAAGCAAAATAAATAATGCTGCAAAATGAGGAACAGTTGAGAGATATGTCCCCCTCATATACACACAAAGATACACACACACACACACACACACACACACGCACGCACGCACGCACGCGCACACACACACACACACACACACACACACACACACACTCACATTTAAATTACTTACTTTGTTACATGCTGACCTGGCTTACTAGCTGCAAAAAAAAAAAATGTGTTTCCCAAGTTCTCATGCTTGTGCCCCAGAAAAATAAACTTCCTCTTACAGAATCAGGCTGTCTCATTCACTTGAGACAGCCTGAGCCAATAGGAAGGGCCCCATGCTGCTTTATGCAGCAGTCAGGTGAAGTAATTGTTGAATGACAACTCTGACATACTCAACAGCTTAAATACCGGTGGGCTTGAATTTGTGAAAACACCAAGCCAGAAGTTTTGAAAACAGCTTAGCAACAACTCAGAGCTTATTAGGAGTCCATGCATGCACATTCACACAGTTCAGAGTACCCTTGAGAGAAAGAAAGTTTACCATTATTTTAAAATAAAAATAACAGTTAGCTTTCAAAAACTAATACCATTTCTATTTTTTTTCTTTTTTGAAACTGGGAGGAGGAGGAGGGCTACAGCTCTGCAACCAGTACCACCACCTACCTCTTAATGGTGATAAACTTCCTAAAATGTTAGTAACGCCTCCTGTGTCCTTCTTCCCCAATCAGCAGTCATACCCACTTCAACTCTAAAAAGAACAGTAGACCAGCAGATGGTGCATAAAAAAACAGTTCCTCAACTTATGCAGGTAGTATCTACTGTACACCTACATCAGCTGTAGTGGTTGTTAATGTCTACAAGTAATCCTCTCCTCTTTCCTCCACTTCATTTGCAAAAGTGTTGCAAATTCCATAGTGCAACGAGCACTGTAATGGCCATGGCTGTATTTATTATGTAGTTTCAAGGCTAATAGCATGGCAGTTATTGCTAATGAGCTACTTTCAGGTAAGATACTTGACTGAACACATACATGAATAACTGCAAAGAGCATTTTGCTTGCATGGACAGGTCACTGACCCAAGTGAGTAAGTGGATATCTGTAACATTTTTCTATGGCTCATAGAGGCACTAAAGAGCAATAATTGAGTGAAATGAGGGTTCTCCTGGCTACACACAATCATGTCATCATGGTATTCACACCCAAACATCATCTAGCCATGTTATACATTCACACGCAACAATAATGGCATCATGACCTGTCCCACTGCCTTGGGACCACTATTGCACAATATGTGGAGGAAGCAACATAAGCCAATGTGAATTTGCTGTCTGACTGTGACCTGTGAAGTGGCCATAATTTCCAAAGGCACTGAGTGTGGTAAGGTACCCAGATAGTGTTCTAAGGAATCTAGAATGTTTCTGCACATATTATACAGAGACCACCGAGAATCTTTTGTGAGGATACCCATTGTAAGGTAGATACCTGGCACTGCCTTGCCAGAGCAGTGCAGGCACCAGCTATCCTGCCAACAAGGAGGTTTCCTAGATGACTGCATATTGATCAACAGCTTAAATTCAGCTCTGCCAGTGTGAAAACAGAAACTGTGAAAAGGCGTGCCATTGTTTTTTTGAAAAGATTCAGTTACTGGCTAGTAAGTGCATTACCTGGATACCAGCAAAGAAGAAATTTGGAAAGCCTGAAAGAAATTCAACTAGAAAAGATGAAGAGAAAATATTGTCTGGGGAGGATTCTGCAGCTGTTCAGTGAAAATCAGTTCAGGCTTCAGGACCGGTTCAAGATGTGGCTTCCAAGTAATTTAGATGAAAAAATGTACTCAGAGGTGATTAAAATATATGAAACATTGAAAGAATATATCAACTAAAATAAAAAAGGCCACAAAAATGGAAAAAGCTTTAACTAGCTAGTCAGATGATCTGATACAACTGCAAAAATCAGAGTTTGAAATGAAGACGCTGGTTCAGTATGAGACTTCTCAAGAAGAACTTTTCTAAAAAATAGTTAGAAGACAGAGCTTGTAGTGAAAACCTGAGATTTTTGATATACCAGAGAAACTGGCAGAAAGAGACTGTTTTCATTTTATGAAAGCACTAATAAGCAGCTGGACTGGTGTTCCACAGCAGAATTTGTTAACTGAAAAGACATATTGAATGTATGCACCAAATCTGAACGTGAGAAAGCAACCAAAACCGATAGTAGTAAAGATGCAATCATACCAGCAGAAAGAGTTGATCCTGACAAAACTGTGACAGAGGGGCAAAGTATTAAAATTAGAGACAGCAGAGTCTCTATGGAAAATGATTATTCACTGGACACCAGGCAGAAAAGAAGCAAATTTATCCTAGCAATCAGGGAATGTCAATAGGCAGGTGTGAGATTTAAGTTGCTGTATGGAACTGTCTTCAGAGCATTTTCCTGGAGGATAAAAGACATTTTTATGCAGAACAGGTTAAGAAGGAAATAAAATGTTTATCCATCAAAAAATGAACCAGCAAGCAGAAGGGACACTGCTTCTCATTCTTCCAACAGTAAAGTTCAAAAGAGACATTTTCAGAGTGAAACCTTTTCCAATGTTCCAAAGGAAAATGCTTGACAGACAGAAAAAAGCTCACAAAATGTATATAAAATGCAGGAATACCATGGACCCGAACCCCAGTATAGTGTTAAGAGATGGAGATGATCAGAAGACCCAGCAACACTGAATATGAGATTATAAGGCATTGATCACAATGGTGAAAAATGGCTTGGCAAATAAAAGTGACTGAGAAAAGACTGGACTTTTGTTGACTTTGCTAAACTTTTGGGTGGACTGTAAGGCATATACCCAATTTTCTGTCTTTAATGCTTAGGAAGACACTAAAGGGAAACAAGAAGTAAATAGAAGTAAAACAATTTTTGTTTTTAGTATTTGTATACATCATTTCATGATGTAACCTGCATGTTATACTGTAAAGCAGTTTTGTATAGTGTGCTGTCAGGGTTATTTTAAATGTGTGTGGAACAGTCTTTTCACAGACAGTTGTATTTGTTAAGGGTATTAAAGTAAACAAGTACTTTTTTTAGATGTAAGGAATATAAATTTTGCAGTTTAAACAAGAGAAGAAAGTTTAAGTTAATATAATGCTGTGATAAGGACTGCTGTGGTGGTGTTGTAGGGTTCCTATCAGTACAACGAAAACGCATTATGTTGAATGCGTTTTCGTCGACACATGTAGAGCAAACAGGCAAAACAGCGAAGTGGCTGTTCAGCAAATTCTTTCCCTGGGAAAGAAGTCACTTGACTGCTTTGTTGTTTTGCCGTGTTCTGAAGTGTAATGTGGTCCCTTGTATAGCTCCCGAGCGTGATTGTGCAACAGTTACTGACCTTATAGTTAGGGTGTGGGTTAAGGTAAGTGCACATGTATGAAAGTGTTTACTGTTTTATATTTTGTGTTAGATGTATGGTTGAGTTACGTGTGTATGTGTTTTCAGTTGTTTACTTTTGTTTTGGGGGGTAGAATTAGGGTTAAGGTAAGTGTGTATGTGTTTGGAACTGTTTATGTAAATGTGCGAGAGTTACTGACTTTAGGGTTAGGATGCGGGTTAAGGTAAGTACATATGGTTTAAAATGTTTACTGTTTTTTTTTTCATTAAATGTATGGTTAGGTTATGTGCATATGTGTATTTAGTTGTTTACTGTTTTTTTTGGGGAGTATAGTTAGGATTGGGTATGTGTGTATGTGTTTGGAAATGTGTAATGTTTTTTTTTTTGCGGGGGTTGGAACAGCGATTTCTTTCCCTAGGAAAGAAATCTCTGTTCTGTGGATTCGACATTTTCAGCTTTCGCTGAATATGTGTCGATGTAACATCATTAGCTGTTTTAAGCATTCAATGTTGCAATATAGACCCGGTGTTGTATGTTAAAGTGTACTGATTATATTGTATGCAGAACTACGATGATAATTTCCCTTATTTATAAAAGGGTGGATGTCTAAACTAATGTCCTTGACTTAAACTATGAACAAGTTTTTTTTAAGCAAATAGGCCTGAAAAATTAGATAAAATGAGAAAAGTTGTGGAAAATCCTAATTTTCTGGATCTGCAAAGATATTAGCTTATTTTGTTTTTACATTAGCAAATGTTTAATGACAGACAAAAAGCCTGCAGCTGGGACTTCAAAGATGGCTGCATATTGAGTAACAGCTTAATTCAACCCCCCACAGTGTGAAAACAGAAACTTAGCAAAGAAAACCAGTGGACATAAATTTCTGGGTAAATTTCAGAAACTGGCTAGTAAGTGCACCACCTGGATGCCAGGAAAAAAGAAATACAGAGGACTTGAAGGAAAATCAGCTACAAAAGGTGCCGAAAAAACACTAACTGGGAAACGTACTGTAGCTGTTCAGCAAAAAGCAGCCCAAGCTTCAGATATGACTTTCTGTAACCTAGAGGAAAGTATAAGGCAACTGCACACAGACATGACTAAAATAAATGAAACACTGATGGAGTATATCAACTCAAGCAATTAAAGGTTGGAAAAAATGGAAGAAGCTTTAAATAGATATTCAGATAAGGTGATTAAACTGCAAAACTCAGAGGTCGAAATGAAAAGAAGGCTGGCTGAATATGAGACTGCACAAAAAGAGATGTTTCAAAAAATAATAGAATTAGAGAAAAGAGCACATAGGGAAACCCTGAAATTTTCTGCTCTACCCAAGAAGCTGAAAGGAACAGACTGTATTAATTTTATGAAAGCATAAATAAGTTACAAGACTGGTATTCCACAACAGGCATTATTAATTGAAAGGGCACATTGTGTGTATGATCCAAACCTGACTATGAGAAAACAGCTTAGACCTTTAATTGTAAAGATGCAATCTAACCAGCAGAAGGAGTTGATTCCAACAAAACTGTGTCAGAAAGACAAAATACTAAAATTGGGAGACAGCAGAGTGTTTGTGGAGAATGACTTCTCATTGTACACCAGACAGAAGTGGAGTAGATTTATTCCATTATTCAGGAAACATTGAAAAGCAGGTGTGAAATTCAAACTGCTGTACCCAGCAGTCTTCAAAATATTTTTCCCTGGAGGAACAAAGTCATTTTTTGATGAAGTACATCCTAAGGAAGAAATACAAAAGTTTGTCCAACAAAAAGAGAGCAGTGAAACAGAAGGAGATTCTTCTTCTTGTTCTTCTGGTAATAAAGCCTACAGAGAGACTGTGCCAGTGAAACCTTTTCCAGTGTTCCAATGGAAAATTCTTGGGGGAGGGAAAAAAAGCACAAGAGTTTACGAATTGAGACTACATTGGAAATGCAGCAGAGACAGGGTTTGAGAGAAGAAGATGAACAGGAATAGAACTAGAAGATCTAGAAATAATGTGACTTTTTTGGACTTTGTTAAACTTGTAGAGGACTCTAAAGCATATGCCCTATTTCATGGCATTAATGTTTAGAGAATAAAATCAGTAACTTGGAAATTGACAAATGTAGGACTACAAAGCAATAATTATATTTGTGAAACATTACAGAACAAGAAAATATATAAACACTTGACTTTTTTGGACTTTGTTAAATTTGTAGGATTCTCTAAAGCATATGCCCTACTTCATATCATTAATGTTCAATAAAATACTCAGGAGAAGGGAAGAGGAAGGAGAAAGTTAACTTCATGTAAAACAAATTTATTTCTTAATACTATTATTTAAATAGTGCATGATTTTCTTTGCATGTTATAAAGTAATTGTTTTCAGTTATTTTTAAGTGTAATGGGGATACTAATGTAAATATGTGCTCCTGTTTTTTTTTCTTTTTTGTTTCTTTCTCCCTTCTTCTCTCTTTCTTCTTGTTCAGTTTCAAGAAATGTATGCATTGCAATGTAAAAAAAAGGTCTGGTGTAAAGAGCATGGCAAAAGAAAAATTAGTGTGCTTTTTCTCATTCTCGCATAAGGCCATTTGCTTAATCTAGTAACAAGCTTTAAGAGAAAATAAGTAAATGAAAATGAATATTGAATATTATAAGACTTTTTTCTAGTAAGCAGTTTTGTGTCTGGTTCTCATGTCTCTAGCAGACAATCTGATAAAGAGAAATTGCTGCAGAAATTGTTTTCCGAAAGCATTCAAGTGTTTTCCCAGCTGAGAGAGCTATAAAGATAAGACAAAACCAGACAGCACTTAACTGAACCACAAGCTATACCCTGAGTCTTAGCATGGATAACCTTTCTTTTAGGTTATCTCAAGTCTGTCTGCATGTCTGTCAGTTTTGGAGCATTTGTTCCTATTAGGAGGGTAAAAGTTAAATATTTGAAGATGTACATAGTTCTGTGTGTTATTATTAAGTTAATATGTTTTGGGGGTATTGGAGTTGTGTGTATTTTTGTTTCAGGGGTTTCATTAAACAAAACATTTTGTAAGATGTGACATAGGCTCAAATGGAGATGACAAGAAACAACTGTATAAAAGGTTAATGTGCCAAACAGTACATGCATGTAACATGAAAGCTGAAACTAGACATTTAACAAAAAAAAAGCTGTTATGTATAAAAGGTGGGAATAATCTCTCAAGAAAATGATGTTTGCTCTGTTTTTAAATGTTAATGGTCTCACATATAAATAGAAAAAAAGAGTAGTGAACTGTATTAAAAATATAGAGTACAAATAGCTATGCTACAGGAGACACACTTGGAAAGAAATGAACATGTGAATTTGTTAAAGAAGGCTTTTCGTGATGGTTATTCAGTGGCATACCTGGGGCAAAGGAAGAGATGAGTACTTATATTAATTACAAGAGGAACTCCAACAGTAACAGAAGAGGATAAAAAAGACAATAATGGTAGATTTGTATTACTAAGGGGCTGTTGGCAAGGGAGGAAAATTAGACTGTCATGTATTTATATTCTACCAAAAGCTGCTATAATATAGCTTAAGAAAATTCTGGGAGAAATAATCAGCTTTTAGAAAGGAATATTACTTGTAGGTGGGGAGTGGAATTTGATTTGCAATAGTGAAAGTGTGTCTGGGGACCTAGAAGGGAAAATATAACAAAGGAGGGTAGACTTTTAAATACATTTATGAAAATACTTGGCATGGAAGATGTGAATTCAGTAGTATGAGTTTGGAGTAAATTTATGTATTATTCCCAAGATACAAACACTGGGCTAGGCTAGACAGAATTCACATTCCATAGGAACATGAGCATTTAATTGAAGGTCTTGATAATACCCAATAACTATTTCAGGTCATGCGCCTATAATAACTAAAATAATAACACATGATAATGAAATAAAAATGAGACACTGGCACTTTCCCACCAATCTGTTGAAAAGAGAAAATTTAAGGATTGGGTAGTGGAAATTATTCTGGAGTTATTAGAGAAAATAGAAATTTATTCTGAAAATATAGCAAGGGAGTGGGCTAAAATTAAAGTGGAGTTTAAAAATAGGGTGGAAATAAAAGAAAGGGAGATAAGTTTAAAAAGTAACAAGAATTATTTAAAGGGACTGAAAATGTTAAAATATTGCAAAATGGTGGGGGGATCTCACAGAACAAGAAGAGGAGCAACTACAGAATGCTAAACAGAAATAAGGGATTACCTTGATAATATGCATGAGTTTAGAAAGATTGCAGGGGGATATTGGACAAAGGACTGATAGATATCAACATGGTTTCCTTGTGAGGAGATCATGTTTAACTAATCTTGTCCAGTTTTATGATATCATCTGTTGCTCAATGGACCTGATGTTGTTTACCTCGATCTGGTGAAGGCCTTTGATTTGGTCCTTCATAACAGAATACTTGACGTAGTGTTAAAGCATAATCTGAATATCTGCATTGTATGCTGGATAGCCAATTGGCTATCAGGAAGGAAATTTAAAGTGAGAATAGGGCATTCTTTTTCAAAAATAAGAAATGTGGATTTGGGACTCCGCCAGGGATTTGTTCTTGGTCCCTTTTTGTTTGGGCTATTGACATCTGAATGGCTATGTAAACTTGCAGATGACACTAAGGTAGGGATATAGTTATAAATATGTATGATCATAATAAATTGCAAAATTGTCTATAAATTTTATTCAGGTGGATTATCTAAAGTGGGATGCAATTTAATGTCAATAATTGCAATGTGATGCTTTTTGGTTCTGGAAATAACTATTATCCTTATGTTCCAAATAATGAAATTTTGACCTTAGCAAGTGGGAAATGATTTGGAGTTTGATGATCAAATCAAGACAGTGGTGTGGAAGTGTTGTGGTCTTTTAAAATACATCTTGAGGAGTGCCAGTAGTAGAAAGAGAGAGAGAGAGAGAGAAAGAAATCTTGATTCCACGTTTAACCTCTACACTATGGCCTATTGTGGAATACTGTGGGTCTATTGGTTGTTATAATGCTTGCTAAATGCATAGACTTGAGAGAATACAGAAGATGGTCACTAGGCAAGTGAGAGGGTTGAAACTCTTGGTTATAAAGTGAGATTGGAGACTCTTTTCTTGTACTCATTTGGCTGTAGGCATTTAAGAGGTGACTTGATTTTTGTGTACAAATCACTATGACATGGTGTTAAATTTTGGGGTATGGTATCAAGAGCAGGAATAACAATCTACACACGAGACTGACAGATGTTAAAACTTCAGTTAAGGGCAGGTATGTTTATCATAAAATAGGAGCATTATGGAACTCCCTCTCTAAATATATAAGAGAAGTTGGTAGTGTCAATTTTTCAATTTCCTAACAGATATATGGTACAGAAATGTTGTTTATATTCCTGGTCCAGTTGTTCCCAAACACTTAAATGGCTCTTATGAGCCTTGAGTTTGACTTTGTACTACACTGAACTCTGAACATTGAAAAGGCATTCAACACCATTCCAAACTCTGGCATTGTAGATAAACTCTCCCAGTTAAGTGTAAGTCCTTATATAACTCATTGGATAGCCAATTGGCTCACAAATAGAACCCAAGAAATTAGATCGAGCAACTCTACCTCCTCCAAATGTCCTGTCACTAGCAGTGTACCCCAATGTTCAGTCCTTGGGCCACTCATCTTTGCCATTTACTTCTTGGAAGTCAAAGCAAATGTTAAGAGTTTATGGTTAACCAAGTCTGCAGATTATTGTAAACTTGTTTTCATCATAAACTCTCCATAGGACACCAAATTCCTTCAAGAAGGCCATTCCCAAACAAATGGCTGATTCCAAACCATGAACTAAAACTAAATGCTAAGAAATGTGTTGTTTCCTTCAGCAAGCATGACTTCCTTGGTAACTATCAAATTGAGAACACACCTCTGAAAGTTGATCCCATAGTCAGGGCTCTGGGAAACTATGTCAACAATGAACTGTCCTTTGATCACCACAAATTCACTTCTGTAAGGATTCTTTTTTCATCACTAGCTTACATCTAAAGTTATGGTGTCAGGTCCACAGAATTACTCATTGCACTGTTCTTGTCTCTCATCAGATGAATCATTAAATAAATTGCCCAATTTGGTATGCACATCTCCAAGCAATTGTCAGAACTGGAGTGACCACAAAGCCTTATGAATAAAAAAATCAAATGACTCAATCACAACTTTGCAGACCATCTCAAAGCCTCATTCCCTTTCTCTGTATCATACAGGTTACTAAGAGGTGACCTCTGCCTCACTTATAGAGCCTCAACAGACCCTATTTTGTTAGATCTAGTAAAACATTCACAAGTCCAATAGTAGAGTGAATAACAGCTCAAGCAATCTCAGTCTCTTTTACAACACAAATTGAACCTGTTGGTGGAATAGATTTGTATTTCAGAGAATACCTCTTATATGGAACTTTCTTCCACTTCACATAAAGCAAAACACTTCTCTTGCTCTAATCAAACATAATTTGGACAAATAGATTGTGACATGCAAATTTGTCCCCTTTTTATTACCCATGTCCCTCATGGATGGGGAAATAAGTAAATGTAAAAGAACAAGCTGCAAGAAAATATGAATAACAACCAGAACTGAGAAAAACACACTTTATAATAGCAAAGCTTTCGGATAAAATCCTTCCTCAATACTAATACAAACAAATCTAAAAACCAAATGGTTTAAATACAGGTCACTGAAGTCACATGACCAGCAGTCCAAAAATCATGTGACCACAAGTATATAAAACAAATCATTAAAATTAGAAAAAACATAACATTATCGCAACCTAGTATGTTGCAATTTAACAAGAACAGGTTTCAAGGTAATCATATTATTTAAACCTGGAAAATGGTCAGAGTTCAACCTAAGAATCCATTCATACTCTTTTAATTCAAGTAAATTACCACTATCACCACCTCTGGCAGGAGGCCGTATTACATCAATAACTCTAAAGGAGAATCTATGTTCAATACCTGAATCAACTATGTGCTTATACAAGGCATTACTGTCAATGGCCCTTCTAATCTCTGATTTGTGTTCAATGATGCATTCTTTTAGCTTTCTAGTGGTCTTACCCACATAGAATGCAGTACATTTCATGCAATTAGCTAAGTACACCACATTAGATGTAACACAAGTGGTAGAAAAATTAAACTGATAAACTTTACCACTAATAGGATGTTTGAACTTATCACTGCAACCAACCACAATATCAGAACAGCAGGAACAATTCAAACAGCCAGCTTAGTGGTAAAAGTCCTCTCTACAGGCCTGAACAAATCTTTGTAACATAACATATTCTACAAGGACTTCATATTTCTATATGAGAAAAAAGGCCTGTCACCAAGAATGTCTTTAATCTCACTAGAGGCCATTAGTACAACCCAATTCCTCTGTATTATTTGTTTTACAAAACAAGTCAAGGTATTATAACTAGTAAGATACCTAGTGCATACTTTTGAACATTCTAGGTTAACAGAACCAACATCATCCCCAAGAAAAATCGGCTTCAATATTGTCTTCCTATTAACTAAAATTTTATTTTTAAATCTAAAACTAGTTTAGAATCATAACCACTATCCAGAAACTCTTTGGACATCTCATCCAACTGTAAATTAAATGTAGCATCATCAGTATTTAGTCTACTAACTCTATTAAACTGTGAAGTAACAATCCCCTTAAAGACATGTGGGGCATGCATGCTGGAATAATTAATGTATCTATCAGAGTTTATCTCCTTTTGTGAATACTGGTATGGATAGAACCCTCACGTAGTTGTATCTTAACATCCAAGAAATTAATCTCACTATCAGAGGCATCCATCTTAAATTTCAAGAAACTGGTGGTTGCATTTAAATAATGAACAAATTCATTCAACTGTGTAAGGGAACCTTTCCAAACCATAAAACAATCATCAACTAAACGTTGATAAAACATATATTACTTACAAAAGAATTATCCAAATTATAAATATAAGCTTTCTCCCATTGGTATAACACCAAGTTGGCATAAGTGTTAGCCACAGAAGTACCCATGGCTACACCCGTGAGTTGCAAATATAAGCATTCATCAAACAGAAAAATATTGTTCCTCAAAACTACATCTAGAAGAGAACAAATATTCTCAACAGATCTATTCACAAGAGAAGATTGGGAGATCAAAAATTGTCTGATAGACTCAATACCAAAATCATGCGGTATTACAGTAAAAAGGGATGCTATATCAAGCGTTACAAACAAATACTCACTTTGTCTACAGGAACCACCAATACTATTAAACCAAACACGCAATTTACAAAGGAAATCAGATGTATCTCTTAGCACAGAAGTGCATTTAGGTAAATATAGTTGCAATTGTGTTTGCAAATATATAGATATAGGTTCGGTGATCTACCCCCCTCCCGATACAATTGGTCTCAATTTCATCTAGAACAGCCAGAGGCTGTAACTGAGCATTCCTCTCCAAGAAGGAAACCGTTTATGGGGCAAACAGTTATCCCAGGCAAACGTAAGAATGAGAGCCCTTTAGGGCAGGGCAAAGTAAGTCGCAAATGACTAAAGGCATTCTCAACCTTTCAACCTTTAACTTGAACTCTGCTCACTGTTCAGTACTACATAAAGGGCTTAACTTTATTCCTACAGTGAAGGGTGATCTAGTGACTGCGCTTACAGACCTTAAGATTTTCATTAGAAATGTAAATTTAAAGGTTTTGTTTGGTAACTCTGTCGTTAATGGAATTTCATGTAAATGGCGTAGTACCTTTATACCTTCTAGTATGTCTGTGGTTACAGCATTTCATGATTTGTGTGAGAGGAAATTAAGAATGTTGTATTCTGACTGCAATATTCTGAGATTTTCTCGCTTTAATTTAACATTTGATAAGTATCAAGTGCTCAAAAGTCTACAGGCGAGCAAAGATTTAGTGATTAAACAAGCCGATAACGGTGGGGCTGTAGTCCTTATGGATCGGCCTAAGTATATATCTTTAGTTTCTGTTCTACTGAATGATGTTGAGGCTTTTAAACGTATTACATCAATAGATGTTAAAAGATGTATTAGTTATCTCAATATGGTGATCTATGATTTGCAAATTAGTGGTGATATTACTCTGGATTTATTTCCTTTTTTTACTGTTTCTTGTCCAATTATTCCTTGTCTCTATGGGCTGCCTAAGATACACAAGTCGGTGACCGACCCCCCCATGAGACCAATTGTATCGGGAGGGGGGTGGATCACCGAACCTATATCTATATATTTGCAAACACAATTGCAACTATATTTACCTAAATGCACTTCTGTGCTAAGAGATACATCTGATTTCCTTTGTAAATTGCGTGTTTGGTTTAATAGTATTGGTGGTTCCTGTAGACAAAGTGAGTATTTGTTTGTAACGCTTGATATAGCATCCCTTTTTACTGTAATACCGCATGATTTTGGTATTGAGTCTATCAGACAATTTTGATCTCCCAATCTTCTCTTGTGAATAGATCTGTTGAGAATATTTGTTCTCTTCTAGATGTAGTTTTGAGGAACAATATTTTTCTGTTTGATGAATGCTTATATTTGCAACACACGGGTGTAGCCATGGGTACTTCTGTGGCTAACACTTATGCCAACTTGGTGTTATACCAATGGGAGAAAGCTTATATTTATAATTTGGATAATTCTTTTGTAAGTAATATATGTTTTTATCAACGTTTCGTTGATGATTGTTTTATGGTTTGGAAAGGTTCCCTTTCACAGTTGAATGAATTTGTTCATTATTTAAATGCAACCACCAGTTTCTTGAAATTTAAGATGGATGCCTCTGATAGTGAGATTAATTTCTTGGATGTTAAGATACAACTACGTGAGGGTTCTATCCATACCAGTATTCACAAAAGGAGATAAACTCTGATAGATACATTAATTATTCCAGCATGCATGCCCACATGTCTTTAAGGGATTGTTACTTCACAGTTTAATAGAGTTAGTAGACTAAATACTGATGATGCTACATTTAATTTACAGTTGGATGAGATGTCCAAAGAGTTTCTGGATAGTGGTTATGATTCTAAACTAGTTTTAGATTTAAAAAATAAAGTTTTAGTTAATAGGAAGACAATATTGAAGCCGATTTTTCTTGGGGATGATGTTGGTTCTGTTAACCTAGAATGTTCAAAAGTATGCACTAGGTATCTTACTAGTTATAATACCTTGACTTGTTTTGTAAAACAAATAATACAGAGGAATTGGGTTGTACTAATGGTCTCTAGTGAAATTAAAGACATTCTTGGTGACAGGCCTTTTTTCTCATATAGAAATATGAAGTCCTTGATGTTATGTTACAAAGATTTTTTCAGGCCTGTAGAGAGGACTTTTACCACTAAGCCCGGTACGTATGGCTGTTTGAATTGTTCCTGCTGTTCTGATATTGTGGTTGGTTGCAGTGATAAGTTCAAACATCCTATTAGTGGTAAAGTTTATCAGTTTAATTTTTCTACCACTTGTGTTACATCTATTGTGGTGTACTTAGCTAATTGCATGAAATGTACTGCATTCTATGTGGGTAAGACCACTAGAAAGCTAAAAGAACGCATCATTGAACACAAATCAGAGATTAGAAGGGCCATTGACAGTAATGCCTTGTATAAGCACATAGTTGATTCAGGTATTGAACAAAGATTCTCCTTTAGAGTTATTGATGTAATACGGCCTCCTGCCAGAGGTGGTGATAGTGGTAATTTACTTGAATTAAAAGAGTATGAATGGATTCTTAGGTTGAACTCTGACCATTTTCCAGGTTTAAATAATATGATTACCTTGAAACCTGTTCTTGTTAAATTGCAACATACTAGGTTGCGATAATGTTATGTTTTTTCTATTTTTTCTAATTTTAATGATTTGTTTTATATACTTGTGGTCACATGATTTTTGGACTGCTGGTCATGTGACTTCAGTGACCTGTATTTAAACCATTTGGTTTTTAGATTTGTTTGTATTAGTATTGAGGAAGGATTTTATCCGAAAGCTTTGCTATTATAAAGTGTGTTTTTTCTCAGTTCTGGTTGAAATAAGTAAATGTCCCAGCACCAGGAAAGTAAATATTGTGGGAAGAAATGTTCAGGGAATTGTTATGGCTAGGCTTGTATAGGCCCTAGGGCTGATAGCCTAGTACCAACCTATGAACCTATGAACTTCTGGGTTATTGTACTCAAAATATAAGGGATAAAAACTATCATGTCAGAGTAAGGCTAGATTTATTAAATTCCTCACAGATCAATAGCATATAAAGTACTTGTGAACCTATAAACTTAAAGGGAAGGACAGGTGAGAGACAGTGCTTCTGCATTCTACAATAAGTATGTATGACAGGTGCAGTTTAATGTAATGTAATTCATAGGTACCAGGGTAATTGCTGGACATATGTTCCATGTGCACTTTCATTACTTTGATGTTTTTCAGCTCCTAAGCAGATTGTGGAAATTTGGTTCCTTCTTCAATTGTATATGGACTGTTCCTTTAAGTGCATGAGTAAGTACATATTGGCTACATATAAATGTCATAGAAATAAATTTCTCCAGACAATAGCATTACGTAGTTAAAAGTAACACCAGCTACACAGATGAATGCACACCACTGGACATCCCATCAGTGTCCATACAGGAGAAGGTGGTGTTCCACTTACCCAGTTTGTGAGAGGTGGCCACTGTATCAGGGTATGGGTCATATGCCAGCATACCTTGACAATACAGCATTCTAAGTGTCATGCCCTACCACACACCCGTGCATTTGATCCCCCACTGTATTGTGTGTACTGCCATAGCCTAGCCAGTCCTATGCAGTGAGCCAGTCAAATTTCCCTATATTATGCATACACTGCTCCAAATAAGGCCCATGGCAGTGCCACTTATACTTAATGTACCCAGGGAGTATTAGCTTTATGTAAAAGAATAGAAATGAACTGACCACGGCTAATAAAAAATAAATGAAAGTTTAATATAGTAAGCGCTTTTCTGATAAATAACAAATCGCTTCTTCAGACTTTAACTACCACACATACAGTTTCTAAATTTAAATAGTCATTACCAGTCAGAGATCTCCTCTTTCATGACATCATTAATTCAGTCATTAAAATATATGCCATGTTAAAAGCAATATAAATTTCACATAAAAGTAAAAACACCAGTATATAACCTATTACATAAAACATTCTATAGTTCCTACAAAATATACAACATAGTCATTGATGTTATCAGTGCTTAAGGTGCCTTGCTTTCAAAAAAGGTTTTAATGACACTGCACTGTTCAAACTTGGAAATCTGTCTGCCTTAAGCAATATAATCCATTTTTGTTCTACTTCTTCAACAATGTTACTCATATCCGCTCCACGGATATTGGGTTCTTGTTAAATAAAATCAAGAATTTAATACACAGGAGGTTCAGATTTAAAAGTTTACTAGTGTACACCAGGAGGCAAAAAACGTACAAGTACAGAATTTTGTCTAACATGAAACAGGAAGCACACAATTTTATATAGGTTTAACATTTAAGCTGTGCCCACCTTACTGACGTGGTATGTCACAGGGCATCTACATCACTTTAGCTTACAGTCCTCTATTCATAAAAACTGCTGATGCTGTATATTTTAAAAAAGTTTTCCTCTGGTAACAATACGGCCTTGCTATCCACCTGGTCAGACATAATGTCTTTCTGTAAAGTTACTTTTTCAAGGTTTCATATCAGTTCGAATACAATTGCAGATTCAGTCTTTTAATACACATCTTTGTTCACTGTTACACTTTCCCACCAGCTGCATGCTATCTCAGCAACACATATACAAGGCCAAATCATCCCAGCAGGAAAGAGCAGAATATTTCATTATTTCACACATTTAATTTCCTGACCCAGCAGATAATCACTTGTAAAATGCATAAACATTAAAACTTGCTAAGCTAGCATCCGCCAGGGTCGAAGGTCAGCTTGCTTTAAGCCACATTGCAGTTTTAAAACTACTTACATTTACACATGAATTAATCCTTTCTGTTATATGATTAATAGAATAAAATGCATTATATACTACTTTGCTTTTAAACTAGCATTTTTTATATATTTAAATACACATTTTTCTAACATTTTCCCCCCTATTAATACTTTTTATTTTATTTTGAAGTATACATAGTGTCATTTTATTTCCCAACTTCTTCCACTTAGGATTTTCAGCTAGGTGAGTCATTCAATCTATACTTTAGAAAAAATGTCATCTGAGATCAATTTTTCAATCTCAATATCTTGGTACAAAGTTTCAGTAACAGATACATCAATAAAATCTTTGATTAATCTTTTCATGCAGGGAATTCCACAGCAAACACATGCTCCTATTAGGAGTATACCCACACAAATGGCAACCAGAATATTTATTAGGATGGAACCCCACCCCCCAAATAGATTCTGGAAAAAGTCCGTCAGTGGGTTTGGGCCTGGTTCAGTCATGGCTGATACTTGCTGAATTACCTCTAGGTGATTATTAATTTCATGCCTGTTATCTGGTATGTACGCACAGCATTCTTCTTTGATAAGTGCGCACGTACCACCTCTCGCTGCTAGGGTGAAGTCAAGAGCCATTCGATTTTGTAGCACAACAGTTCTCATTGCATTCAGTTTATCAGTCACCAGTTCTAGGGCAGAAAAAGTTACATTACTCATTACTTTGAGAAGTTTTGACAACTTCCTCAACTCCCAGATCGATTTGACTGCTCCATAGGCTGGGAATATTCCTGCCCAAGATATAACACTGTCACTCAAGTCCGTATGAGTCAATTTGCTTTTGTCTTTCACAGCATTGTGGTCTTTTCAGCCAGCTTTGATCTTTTCAACTGGATTTACAGTTTTTTCAACTGGACCTTCGGGTTTTCGAGCTGCTTCTCTCACATTTCGTATCTTACCCAAAGGTAATTCTGCAGTATGTCTTATTGCCGGAACCAAATAACCCAAAAAACAACTGCCGGACCAATTCTCAGGTAACCATTTATATGCCTTTTTCCCACAAATAAAATAACAGTTTTTTACTTTAGTACTAATACGCATTAGCCCTGCATGAAACATTTTCTGATCTATAACTGACAATTGTTTAAACAAAACAGGATTCTTGCGAATGTCATTTATGGTTGTTTTCAATGAGTTCAAATATGAGTCATAATTAGTATTGCAAAAAATATTGCCATTACTATTTTTAATATAACACCGATAAGATATGGTTATATTACAATTGCTCCAGCCCACCTGGAGAGTATCATTTTTATAAAAACATACAATTCCTTTTTGTGTGACAGGTAAAAATAAAGCTATTTTGTCCTGTGATCTCACAGTTTCTGTATCGAAGAGTAAATTTTCCCAAGTCTCATTTATCCCCAAAGGGACAGCGGACATTATCAGTCCTCCATATACTGTTGGTATAGCTGTACAAACCCAGCAATTTGAAATGTTTATAGTCTCTGCATATACACGCTTTATGGCTAGGTATGTGTTAAAATTTGGGTGCCAGTCTATAGACGTTTCGTCACACCTTCCCACTTTCACTTGTGTGGTTTTGTGTAGGATAAACCACAACAAGAGGAAAATTGTCACAATTACAGTCAATAAATGTATACTCAGCAAAATTATTATGCAACATTTATGGGGTTGATCTAAATTTTTATTCGCTTTGTTTTTGGCCATCTTGGTCTGGTTGTGTATCAGTCACAAAGTTTTTATCAAGTTGAAAGTTCTTTACCAGTTTGCAGTGTGTCAAATGAACCCAGGACGTCCTCTCAGCCACTCTAACTGCAGTAGGCATTGCCAACAGAACCTGGTAAGGTCCTTCCCACTTTGGACTCGCCCAATTCTTTCTTTTCGTCACTTTCAGCCACACCCACGTTTCAGGCTCTAAAACTGCTTTCACCGGTCTGGTCTGTTCCTTATCTGAAAAAGAGTTAAACTGCAAAACAGATTTATTTGTTAACAGTTTTCTCATATAACTAGCTAATGAACTGTCAGCCTCTTGCTCTGCAGGCATGAGAGCTTTCCACTGAGGCACATAATATGCTCTCCCAAAAACCATTTTAAAGGGAGTCAAACCCTTCACATTTGGAACCGTTTTTATACTCAGCAGTGCCAAAGGCAGACAGTGTATCTAATTCTTTTGGGTCTCCTCAACTAACTTCCTAAGTTTATTCTTGAGGGTACCATTGTACCTTTCCACCAGTCCTGCTGACTGTGGGTGGTAGGTACAATGGTTCTTTAAGGAGATACCAAAAAATCTCCCAAGTTGCTGAATTGTCTGGTTCATGAAATGTGTGCCGTTGTCACTATAAATCCTTTTCAGAATGCCAAATCTAGGGATTACTTCTTTTATCAGGGCTTTCGCCACTGTTGCTGCATCCGGGTTTTTGCTTGGAAAAGCTTCTACCCATTTGGAAAACATATCTACGATAACTAAACAAAACTTTTTTCCTTCACACATTTAATTCTATGAAATCCATACAAATAGTATGGAATGGATATGGTGGTATAGGAAAACTTCCTTGCTTGGTTTTAAATGCCCCTTGTGCATGATGCTTGTTACAAGTATGACAAGCTGCACAAAATTTTTGTGTGTAATTTATGAATCCGTATGTTTGGAATATTCGGTTTACTAACTGTACCATTCCCCCCTGTTGAGACATGACACTGCCCATGGCTCAACAAAGCCAAGCATACTGACTATTAGTATATATGTTTACACACT
Organism: Protopterus annectens; assembly: GCF_019279795.1. Lineage (NCBI taxonomy): Eukaryota > Metazoa > Chordata > Ceratodontiformes > Protopteridae > Protopterus > Protopterus annectens. The sequence goes on along the minus strand of NC_056737.1, from coordinate 694,457,103 downwards.
TGTTTTTTGCTAAAGTACATGCCCGCGTTAAAGCTATTAATTTTTCTGCTTGTGCAGACAAGTTATGTGGTAAGGATTGGGCTTTTAAAATTTTAGTGTTTGTAACTACTGCATACTCCACCAGATTTTTTTTTGTATGACCCCTTTTGCATGAGCCGTCCACGTAATATGTTATCTCGGCATTATTTAAGGGCATATTTGTGAGATTTTGTCTAGGCAATGCTAACTGTTTAATTTTTTGCAGGCAGCTGTGTGGTGTGCCATTTGCAGGAGTTGGAAGTAATGTTGATGGATTTAATGTTGTACATTGTTTAATTTTCATATGAGGTTGGCTTAGCAGTATGGTCATACATGAAAGGTGTCTAGCAGGAGAAAGGTATGCCACTTTTGTTTGCAGTAAAATTACTGCAACTGCATGAGGCACTCTCAATGTGAGAGGGTGGAATAACACCACTGAGGCTGAAGCCTGTACTGCCATTGCAGCTGCAACTACTGCTTGTACACAGTGAAGCAAAGATTGCACCACTCGGTCTAACTGCGATGAATAATAGGCTATGGGGCGTTGCTTGTCCCCATGTTGTTGCGTCAATATTGACGTCATATATTTTTGCTTGCAATTTACGGTCTGAAAGAACTGTTTGTGATAATTTGGAAGTCCTAAAACTAATGAAGAAGCTATTAACTGCTTTAACCTGCAGAAAGCCGTTTCTGCTTTAGGTGTTCATTGTAAAATATCTTGTGCTGCCATTGGTGTCTTATATATTAAGTCAGTCAGTGGAGCAGATTCCAAAGCATAATTTGGTATCTAGCTCCGACAGAAATTAGTTGTACCCAAGAAAGACATTATTTTTTTTTGGTTGCTGGTTTGGGTGCTTGTAAAATTGCTGGGTTTTTTTTTGTCTAGTATTTTACCTTTATTGGATATTATATATCCTAAGTATTTAACTTGTTTTTTTTAAAGTTGTAACTTACTTTTGTTTACTTTGTGTTTTTGTGTTGCTAAAAATTTTAATAACGCTACAGTATCCTCTCTGCATTGTTGCTGGGTGGGGGCTGCTAGCAAGATGTTATTTACATAAAGTAGAATTTGACTACCTTTTGGTGGGGTAAACCCTGCCAGGTTGCTAGCCATTTCTTGTGTAAATATTGTTGGGCTCTCACAATATCCCTGTGGTAGACGAGTATATGTATACCTTTTACCCTGAAATGTAAATGCAAACCAATATTGACTATTAGGATGTATAGGTATCGAGAAGAAAGCATTGCTGATATTTACCACAGAGAAATACTTTTGTTGTGGTTTTAAATCATTTAACAAAGTATGTGGGTCTGGCACCGTAGGTGCTCTAGGTATTACTGCATTATTTACAGCTTGTAAGTCTTGTACCATTTGCCATTCCCCATTTGCTTTTTTAACAGGAAATAGGGGTGTATTACATGGTGAATCAGGAGATTCTACCAGTACTCTTTTTTTGAGTAATGCTGCTATTATAGGCTTAATTCCTATTTCTGCATCCTTTTTTAAAGGGTATTGTCTTTTCTGTGGTCTAAATGCTGACTTTGGGGTAATTGTAACTGGTCCTGCTGTTCGAATAAGTTTTACATCTGACTTGCCTGTTGACTAAAGAGTTGTTGGAATTTTACATAAGGCCTTTTTTTTTTTTTAATAAGAATGCTAATCAGCTGTCCTCGCTAGATTGCAAGTGTACAGCTGGATGTGTCTGTGTCAACCAATTCAGTTTTTGTTTTTGTATCCCTTGTTTTGATAGTTTTAAATTAGTCTGTTTTTTTTATTTTGTCACTTTTTTTTTAAGTCTTCCCATTTTACACTTTTATTTTTTGTCAAGCTGACATGCGGTAATTGATTTGATTTATATAATGCAAGGAATTCTTGAGGTAATGAACAGCTAACTACACTGTTTCCCTCAGTATCGCAGTACAAAGTATGCAATACTAGTCTAGTTGCACGATTTCTGAACAATTTTTGCTTATACTTTTTATTAGGTCCTGGTGTAGTACAGTAGTATAGAGTACAGTGTAACAAATGCTGTTGATTAGTGTCGAGGGAGGGGGATTTACTGATGGCTACGTTTATCAGTTTTTTGGTTAATGCCCCTGGACCAGTTGTGACTAGGTCCTGGCTGTACCAGTAAAAAGTTTCACCCTCTGATCGCACTATAAAGGTATTTATTTGTCTTTGTGCCTCCATACCTTGTATAGTTGGAACTACTGCTATGCCAAATATCTGCATAAGGTCCCTGCCCAATAGGTTTACTGGACACTTTGCAGAAACAACAATTTTACTTCTCTGGGTCATACCTGAAACAGGGTCAGTTATTGCTATATCATGGGAAAGTGGTTCCCTGTATAGCTGTCCATTTGCGGCTTTGACTAGTATATAATTAGGTGATTTGGAATGTTTTGGTAACTTGGAGGGGTGTATCAAAGTCCGTGACACTCCTGAGTCACACAGGAATTTGACTTCCCTTCCCTCCACCAGAAGTGTAACTTCCGGTTTTGTATCTGCTAAGTAGAGCTCTAAGCTCAACAATGCTAAGTCCAAAATTTTACTTTTTTTATCTTCCATATCTACTTGCACTTTCTCTATTCCTTCTATCACATTTACATTTGTTTTTTGTTTAATAACTTTTTCTGATGATTTTTGACTTTTGCATGATGTATCTTTACTATCATATAGTCAGTCCTTATCTCCCTTATTTTTTGAAATTACCTTTTTGTTTTGCTTACAATCCCTTGCTAGATGTCCCTTTTTACCGTACTTGAAGCATTTACCTCTCTTTTTCCTCTCTTTAAAATCTTTTGATCGTTTGTCAGACTGTTTGTTTCCCTGAGCATTTTATTTGCCCTTTTTACCTGACTGTAACACAAACACTTTAGCTCCGTCTTCAGCAGTGAAGACTTGCGCCTTCTTTTTCTTTTTACTATTAAAATGTCTTTTAGCATGTTTAGCATATTTAAGTAAGGCTTGTAGCCTCCCTGTTCGATGGTCTATCATATGCTTCGTAATGAAGCTACTAATAGGTGCAATGCAACCTTTCAAAAATGCATTTTTTAATTGTTGTTTATACGGGGAATCATTCGTTTGTTTTTTAGGAACCGTCATACCGCTATGATTATTAAAACATTCTAATAATCTAGCATAATACCCATCTATTGTCTCATTTTCCTGTTGTATGCATTGATTAATGCAAGTCCAGTCTGCTTTAGGTTTTTATTTTTCAGAGATTCAGTCTGTTAGACCTTTTACTCTGTTGTCTAATTCTGCGTCACTATGTGGGAGTGGTTTAAGCTCTGCATTACGAGGATTTCAGGTGCCACAAATCATGTGCCAATTTGGACCTATAATTTGTCTTACTACTTTTTTTACTTCTTCCCCATTCAAGTGGTAACTCAACCTCATGCCTTGTAAATTTTTCAAAAATTTCGTAAAATTAACTTTCGGATGGGGGATTCCCTCAGTAGCTTTTCGGATATCCTCCGGTGTCTATGGTCTATATACTAAGAGTGTTGGGTTTTGCCCTTCCTGTCCTGCCTGAGGATTTGGAACTTCTATAAGTGGGCATATTTTTTCTTTACTCTCATCCTGTAGGTTTCTCTCTATTTGATATGATTCTGTGTCCCTATGTATTTTACGTGTTCGGGACCTAGTTTCAAGAGGATCTCTAACAAATGGTTGTGGTCTTGCTGAAACTTCAGGATAACGCGGAGGCGGACCAGCCTGTCCACTCGCTTCATATCCTGAAAAGGGTAAGGGAGGGGGCAAGGGAGGAGGCGGAGGAGCTGTTGCTATTACCAAGTTATTATCTTCTTTGTCTAAAAATAATGTTTTTGAATTTTTCAGCTTTTGTTCTCTACGATTTGCTTTTTCAATCCACCTATGTGCCTGAGGAATGCCTACTTGGCGTTGCTTTTTTGCCTGACTTCCTGCATCAGATTTAAGTTGCTTAAGGAGTTTAACTAGTGAAGTTTTATCTAGTTTACCATCAAATTCATATTTGTTAACCCATTTCGTATAATACCTAACGTTATTAGAACGTTGTAATTGCATGTATTTTGCGTCTTCGGTTAGGGGCGGATCTCGCGATGTTTTAGTGTACTGATTTCCCATGGCAAAGAAAATGTTACGTAACCCTTTTTATCACGTGATATCAAGTTCTCAGTTCCTTTTCACAGTTTATCTAGAATAACTGCCTACCTTATTCTGTTACCCTGATCTATGACCAAATATACAGTACTTCCTTTTGTCCCTGATCTGCAAAACAAATCTTGACAACAATATACTGTAACCTAGTCCCTGATCTAAAACAGAAAAAAGGCAAATTCTTCCTACCTGAGCCTCCGGTATTGAATCGTCCAATATCCGCTCTTCGGCCACAGATCAGAAAGTGGCCAGCCTCTTTAAATGACAATTCAGTCGGAGGTCTTTTCACCTAAGAAGAACCGTTTTGGTAACTTCTCCTGCTCAGTATTCGACCACCGGTAGACTCTGATCTGCAGCTGTCCGAGGGAATTCCGGTCTGAAGGACCATACTGTTAAATAAAATCAAGAATTCAATACACAGGAGGTTCAGATTTAAAAGTTTCCTAGTGTACACAAGGAGGCAAAAAACGTACAAGTACAGAATTTTCTCTAACATGAAACAGGAAGCACACAATTTTATATAGGTTTAACATTTAAGCTGTGCCCACCTTACTGACGTGATATGTCACAGGGCATCTACATCACTTTAGCTTACAGTCCTCTATTCATAAAAACTGCTGATGCTGCATATTTTAAAAAAGTTTTCCTCTGGTAACAATACGGCCTTGCTATCCACCTGGTCAGACATAATGTCTTTCTGTAAAGTTACTTTTTCAAGGTTTCATATCAGTTCAAATACAATAGCAGATTCAGTATTTTAATACACATCTTTGTTCACTGTTACACTTTCCCACCAGCTGCATGCTATATCAGTAACACATATACAAGGCCAAATCATCCCAGCAGAAAAGAGCAGAAGATTTCATTATTTCACACATTTAATTTCCTGACCCAGCAGATAATCACTTGTAAAAAGCATAAACATTAAAACTTGCTAAGCTAACATCTGCCAGGGTCGAAGGTCAGCTTGCTTTAAGCCACATTGCAGTTTTAAAACTACTTACATTTACACACGAATTAATCCTTTCTGTTATATGATTAATAGAATAAAATGCATTATATACTACTTTGTTTTTAAACTAGCATTTTTTATATATTTAAATACACATTTTTCTAACAGTTCTACTACCTCAAGGGCCATAAAATTAAATACATGTTGTGGACCTGCAGACTGAACATGTTTTGCCAGAGCACTGGTTTCTTTCATGTTAGTGATATCTCTGAGATGTTCTTGTATATGTTCCTTAAAGGGCCTATTGGTTTTACCAATATAAAATGCTTGACAATATCTACAAAAAACAAAATATACTAAATGTCGAGTCTTACAGTCAGCATAAAAATCTATATTAATGTCAAATTTAAGGATCGGATGCTGGAAGGTTGATTTACTGTATATATGATTACATGCCATACATTTTCTACATGGAAATGTCCCTGTTCTTTGTGATATCATTTTCTTGTAATTTTTATTAGAGCTTGCTTTATAGCATAGTTGTCTCTTCAGTGTTTTTTTTATTTTTGAAGGAAAAGTTGGGTCTATCATTTATCACCTCTTCCAATTCATCAATGGATCTCAAGATGTTCCAATTTTTCTCAAACATGCCACAATACTTTTTAATGTCACTTGAATAAGTTATCAGAAACCTGACCTTATGTGTATTCTGCTTATCTGTATGTTGTATGTCATGAGTAGTGGCTGAAAAAAAGGGTCTTGCTCTAGAGTTTCTTCTTTCATAGAGTTCTTTAGTACTATTATCTGTCTCTCTCTTATTATATCCTCTCTCCCTAAATTCACTTTCTAGTAGGGTAACTGCTTTCTGTAAGCCCTCATTGGTGTTGTGAAGTCTACTCATTCTCATAAATTGCTCTTTAATTACATTCTTATGAACATGAGTAGGATGCATACTATTCTTGTGTAGAATGCTATTCCTGTGGCTTGGTTTCCTGTATAAACTAGTGACCATTTCTTGTGGTGAGATTTTCTGGACCCTAACATCCAAAAAGTCTATGTTATATTCAGAATACTGATAGGTGAATCTTAAAAAATCTGTTGTACTATGTAAATAATTAACAAAAGATTCCAGCCTATCTATACTTCCTCCCCATAATAAAAAAACATTGTCCACAAAGCGTGTGTACCATAGGACATCATTGGAAAAATCACTGCCATCTAGTAGTGAATCCATCTCCCATGAGACCAATGTTGGGTTGGCGTAGCTATTTGCACATGCTGTGCCCATAGCCATGCCAACCTTCTGTAGATAGAAGCATTCATTAAAAATGAGTATGTTATTTTCTAGAATAATCTCTAGTAAACTACAGATTAATTCAATCTTTGTAGCACTGTATATCCTTTTGGTATTAAGCAAATCTCGTATCTCCTCAATCCCCCAGTTATTAGATATGACCGTAAAAAGTGAGGTGATATCCATAGTAACAAAAATAAAATCTCTTCTAATATTACTCATCTTATCATACAAAAGTTTAAGGAAAATTTTTGTGTCTTTTAAAACAGTATCACAACTCTCTAATACTGGGTGTAAGCATTTCTCCACATAGATAGAAATAGCTTCTGTTGCCCATCCCCTACTAGAGACAATGGGTCTTATGGGTGGGTAAGTCATGTTCTTATGGACCTTAGGTAGTCCATAGATTATGGGTACCACAGGATATTCTACCTGAAAATAGTTAAACAACTCCTCAGTGATCTGTTGAGATATAAACAGATCAAAGATGAACACTGACACTCTATCCATAATAGCCTTTGCTTCCCTGTTAGAGCTAGAAAGGTAAGTATCTGTGTCACTCAATAGTTGCATCATTTGCTGTACATAAAACAATTTGTCCATGACTACTACCCCTCCACCTTTGTCTGCGGGTCTTATTTCAATACTAGATAGATCTTTAAGTTGCAACAGTGCTTCATTCTCATTCCTATTTAAGTTGTAAAGCATAGGTATTTTCCTTTGATCAAATTCACTTCTAATTTCTTTCCCACAGACAGACACAAAAGTTTCTATAGTAGGATGTGGTTTAGGTATATAGACACTAGGTTTCTTAAAAATAGTTCCATTCATCATATTATTATCCTTGAACATTGTTTTAAGAGTCAATGTGTGTGCAAACAGTCTAAGTTCCTTTAACAACTCATAAACAGTACTGTCTTTTGTGCTGAAATAAATGTCAGTCCCTTTTCTAATAATGATTTCTGTGCTCCAGTTAATTCTAAGCTAGAGAGGTTAATTACCAAGCTTTCCCAGTTTCTGCTGCGTGTTGTCATCATATTCGAATGAGGCCCTCCTTCCTTCCTCTGTTGTACTTTCCCCTTCTGTCGCCTGCTCTTGGATCTCTGTCTGATAGGGAGAGCATTGTTGAGGACGAAGGGTAGAATCGATTTTTGTGTTGTTTCCTTCACCTCTAAAAAAGTTGGTGTATTAGAGTTTGCCCCTTTTCTGCAGTCGTTGGCAGTATTAACGTCTGTGCTGCTGTTGTTTGAAGCAGAGCTTCTTCTTTCACTTTAAAATGTTTTGTGGCATGTTTGAGAAAAATTGGAACATCTTGAGATCCATTGATGAATTGGAAGAGGTGATAGATGATAGACCCAACTTTTCCTTCAAAAATAAAAAAAATCACTGAAGAGACAACTATGCTATAAAGCAAGCTCTAATAAAAATTAGAAGAAAATGATATCACAAAGTACAGGGACATTTCCATGTAGAAAATGCATGGCATGTAATCATATATACAGTAAATCAACCTTCCAGCATCCGATCCTTAACTTTGACATTAATATAGATTTTTATGCTGACTGTAAGACTCGACATTTAGTATATTTTGTTTTTTGTAGATATTGTCAAGCATTTTAAACCAATAGGCCCTTTAAGGAATGTATACAAGAACATCTCAGAGATATCACTAACATGAAAGAAACCAGTGCTCTGGCAAAACATGTTCAGACTGCAGGTCCACAACATGTATTTAATTTTATGGCCCTTGAGGTAGTAGAACCCAATATCCGGGAAGCGGATATGAGTAACATTGTAGAAGTAGAACAAAAATGGATTATATTGCTTAAGGCAGACAGATTTCCAGGTTTAAACAGTGCAGTGTCATTAAAACCTTTTTTGAAAGCAAGGCACCTTAAACACTGATAACATCAATGACTATGTTGTATATTTTGTAGGAACTATAGAATGTTTTATGTAATAAGTTATATACTGGTGTTTTTACTTTTATGTGAAATTTATATTGCTTTTAACATGGCATATATTTTAATGACTGAATTAATGATGTCATGAAAGAGGAGCTATCTGACTGGTAATGACGATTTAAATTTAGAAACTGTATGTGTGGTAGTTAGAGTCTGAAGAAGCGATTTGCTATTTATCGCAAAAGAGCTTACTTTATTAAACTTTCATTTATTTTTTATCAGCCGTGGTCAGTTCATTTCTATTCTTTTACATTTTATGCTTTGAGGTAAATACTGGGCATTAACCCAGTCCAGGAACAATCTTTCCTTTAGTATTAGCTTTATGCCTGCTCTGCCTTGTATAGTTGGCTGGCATGTGTCATAGTACTTGTTTACCATACGCTGACAGCTTCCCATGTTTAGGTCACTGGATTTGCTCTCACTGCTATGTCACACTGGCACAATCAAATGTTGCCTTGCATCTTCTGTATGGTTAGAGATGTCTCACATACCCATCCTTGCCACTATACCATAACACATTGCATAAGGAGAGTTCCTCCCATTTCTTCCATGGTACCAGCTGTCCTACAGTGGACCCCCTGCATTCTCCTCCTACATACTCACAGGGGACATGAGTAATAGCCATATTCTAATGACTATTGTAGCCCACTTCCTTTAATTGAACCTCACCCTGTATTGTGCCTGGTCAGACATATTATCCAAATAAACACTACATACCTAAAATGTTTTGTATTTCTCTAGCTACTTTTACAGCTGTAACCCATACATGAACCTGAAGCTAAGGTTTTCCTCTGCTGTGTCTCTTTCTTGCTATCCTTCCTTAATATGTTTATTTGATGTTTGTTGTTTCATGTCTCTCCATTTACATTACTCTTTTATGCAGTGTCAGCCACAGCTGTGTTTCTGATGCAGCAGTGGTCACAATACCATCATCTTGATCTGCTATTTCCTGCTGGGGCTCCAGCTTTCTTCAGGGCTGCCACTCAATGGGGAGATGTATGTCATCCAGTGGGGTGTGATCTGGGGAGTTCCATTGTAGCTTCCCAATGGTTTGTCACATCAGAGGTGCTGTTGTACCCTTTGGAAACACTACTATTGTGTGCTAGTATGTTAACAGGCAGGAACTGAAGGGAGTGGTGATGTTAGACGTGGACTGGTGGCTTGACATCCACATTAGCCACCTGGAGAATGTCTTTGTGCAACTGGCAGAGTCGAACTACTGCCTGGCCCTGACCAGCATGCCAGCAGAGTCAAGACCCGCCAAAGATGGTGGCTGTGAAGAAGATTGACCTCTGGCTGTGTGCTACCCTAGGCAGCATGAAAGGGAGCCATTATCCCACCCTATCATAGTGTTACCCTTTCATGTGTTTCACTTGCATTCCCTTCCTTGTTTGTAGTCCAGTCTTCCCCTTTAACAAATGTCCCCCCTCTGTCTGTCTGCGTCTCTCCATTATGTCCCTCCCTGTTTTGTGGCAGCACCTCCCCATTGGTCTTTGTCAGTGTTCTATGACTGTTTGTCTGCTGCTGCTACTACATTCCTGATACTATCTTTCCTTTACACACCTTCCCTTACTTACTTCCCTCAACACTTCTTAAAAAACATGCACTTGTCTCACAAAAAAAAAATACTCTTTCTTCCCCACCCCATACCATTCTTTCCTTCCTCTGTGTGTTTCTGTGTGTTCCTCTGCTTGCTCTTCTTCCTTTCTAACTACACACCAGTTTCTTCCCCATTTTAAATAAATAAATTGCTAGGGACTTTGCTGGGTGGTCCTAATTACAGCTAAACAGGGGTCCAGGGAAGTAAATAGTGTGGGAAGAAATAGCCAGGGAATTGTTATGGCTAGGCTTGTATAGGCCCTAGGGCCGATAGCCTAGTACCAACCTATGAACCTATGTACCTGTCAGCAGTTTGTATAGCAGAGTGAATCTGCACGTGTGGACAAGCACAGGCACAAGTATGCAACATGCGTGCCACTGAGATTAGTGGGTCACGTGACCATTACTTTGGCATGATCTTCTATTTGTGATTTTTACCAGAGGATTCCCTAATTACTCATTGTTACTCTAATTACCTCTTAATACATTGTTAATTACGGGACATATCTCAAACCTTTGACTGTGAGAGTTAGCCACTGTGCAACCACATAAGCAAAGCTCTAAATCCCAGAGTAAGTTTCTAGTAATGATTTAACTCAAGTAATAATAATAAAACAAAATGTAATCAACAAATAAAGACCTTATCTCAACTGAAATGGGCATTAACAGCTCAGCTGAAGTTTCTTCCCTTCTTTGCCCTGTTGCACACTTGCCCTTGTGAACAAACAAATAACTTAAGGCTATTTTCTTGGACTGGTATAGTGTAAAACTTAGCTCCTTTATTGCAGGCCAGTGTAACTAGATTATATATTTGGCATTGTAGTGACTAGCTTATTTACTGCTGCATAGTCCATGACATCTAACATCAGTAGCTAATCTGGTATTTCCAAGTCTGTAGGTTTTTCTGAAAAGATAACATACTTAGTGGATGAGCATTAATATGGCTCTTGTCTGTCTGCCTCTGTCTGTCTGTAGGCAGTCTTAAATTTGTATGCGTCATATGCCTTCTGTAACAATGCCCAAATGTGTACTCTTGTGAAACTGAATTGGGGAAGAAATTAAGGTTGCCACCTTTTAAGCAGGCCAAAGTGGGACATGGGGGTGTGGCCAATATGACACTAGCCACACCCTCTACCATGACATCACCACCAGAGTGGTGAAGGAGATGCTGTTATCTGCTGGAGTGGCTAGCTGGTTGGTGGGAGTAGCAGCTGGATGGACGAATGACTGGATGGATGGCTTGATGGATGGATGGCTAAATGAATGGATGCATGGCTGGATGGATGGCTGGCTGCAAGAATGGATGGATGGCTGGCTGCATGAATGGCTGGGGGCTGGATGGATGGCTGGCTGGAGTGTCTAGCTGGTTGGTGGGAGTAGCTGCTGGATGGATGGCTTGATGGATGGATGCCTGGCTGGATGTATGACTGGCTGCATGAATGGATGGATGGCTGGCTGCATGGATGGCTGGCTTGCTGGATGGATGGAGGATTGCTGGCTGGCTGGCTGGCTGGAGGAGGATGGCTGGCTGGCTGGTTGGGTGGAGGAGGAGGATGGCTGGCTGGCTGGCTGGCTGGAGGAGGATGGCTGGCTGGCTGGCTAAAGGAGGAGGAGGATGGCTGGCTGGAGGAGGATAGCTGGCTGGCTGGCTGGATCGCTTCTTATAAAAAAAAAATAAATTTCGGTCATTTTTTTAGCGACTGTAGAAGCGCTTAAAATAAAGTGCTCCTACAGCTGCGATCTTTGCAGGTCTCTTCCTGCCCCAATCCCCACCCCTTTCATGAATTGCAACCAATTTCTGCATGAATTAAAGCACCCGGACCCAACAGGCAGCAGCTTTGCCTGCAGGTCCAAGTTGGCGACGTAACTGAATTGCCATGAAAAAGCCGGAAGTAATTGCGACTTTTCCACGGCAATTCAGTGCAATCGCAAAAGCGGGACTTTTCAGGTCCCACTACTTGATACAGCAGGCAACAGGATAAGGTGGCTTAACCCGTGAGTGTCCCGCTGACAATGGGACGGTTGGCAACCTTAGAAAAAATGTATTTAATGAAATGAAAAAATCAATGTTTTTTTTTCTATTTAGTGTATATAAGTGCAATATTTACAAAATCTTTGAATACCAAAAATTCTAACAGAATTCTTCCATGTCTACTTTTCTGTCATTCTTCTCACCAGGCATTTGTGTGTGTGTGTGTGATATATATATATATATATATATATATATATATATATATATATATATATATATATATATATTGAGACCAAATGACTGACACTTCACTTCCCCTAAAACTCATTTCCCTGACAATTAGTACGGGCAGTGTGTAGAGCACTGTAAGGCAAGTAAAAGGAATATGTACTTTTCCCCACTGTAGTGTGACCCTGGAATTTGTGTATATAATTTGGGGGTTGTGGGGGACACAGTCTCCCACACTGGGGGTGTGGGGGGTGTAGCCCCCTACCTAGTTTGGTTTTACTGAAAAATATAAAACCAAAGAAGAAAATATAAAATCAAACCAGATGGGGGGCTATGCCACACACCCCCATAACTATATATACCAACTCTAGGGTCACGCTACAGTAGGGAAAAGGACGTATTCCTTTTACTTGCCTTACAATGCTCTACACACTGCCACTACTAATTGTCAGGGAAATGAGTTTTAGGGGAAGTAAAGTGTCAGTCATTTGGTCTCAGTCAAATGTATGTATGTATGTATGTATATATATATATATATAAAATATACACACACATGCACACGTACATATATATATATATATATATATATATATATATATATATATATATGTGTGTGTGTGTGTGTGTGTGTGTGTATATATATATATATATATATATATATATATATATATATATACACACACACACACACACACACACACACATATATATATATATATATATATATATATATATATATATATATGTACACACACACAGTGTATATATGCATATATGTATACATGTATGTGTGTGTGTGTGTGTGTGTGTAGATATATATATATATATATATATATATATATATATATATATATATATATATATATATATATATATATATATATATATATATAAATAGATAGATATATGTGTGTGTGTGTGTGTGTGTGTGTGTGTGTGTGTGTGTGTGTGTGTGTGTGTGTGTGTGTGTGTGTATTTATATATATGTATGTATTTATAGGAGCTTTTCATTAAACCTTTGTTTTCATATCCACAGGCACATAAGTATTGTTCTCATTTTGTCTACATTTTAATCTTACTATGAACAAAAACATTTCAAATGTTTTACGATATTCCAACCATGTCAAGGATTTTCAAGTCTGAGGCAGTCAGACTACCTACAGTTCCTGTTTCTTTTATCTCTTTGAAATTCAAAGTTGCTTGCAAATGTTGAAACTTTCAGAAACCATAAGTCCTCTTTGCCAAAAAGCACATGTTATATCTTGAACAGAAAAACACCTGTAACACTTCAAAGTTTTGCTAAGAAATCTAAACTCCTGGGCAGGGTATAAGCAGTGCAGTAATTACATATTAACTGGTAAGCAGTCCAGAAGCTTTTTCCTAAGAATAGCACAGTAAACCACACATGGAGAAGCAGTTTTAGACTAGTCTGGGCTGATTAGCAATTACATGTTCTATATAGCTTAATTATTTAATTGTTGCTCTGAGTACACTATAACACCTGGAAATGATAAAAATATACTGTAGCATGTCATAACAATTTCTTACTTTAAAATGGTAATGTCTCTCCATGTATGACCCAATACTCTCCTGTCTCTCCATGTTGCCTTCTCACATTCCCTGCTTATATTTAGGATACCTGACTCAAGTTCAAATAGATCCCTTTCTAGTATTCCTGATATTAGTACCACCTCAACAGGGAATACTCTTCCTTTGTGTTTTTTTTTTCTGGCTGTGTTATTCTGCATTCCTTGTAATGAATCTGAAATGCCATACTTTATCATCGTTCCAACTTGCCATATATCTTTTCATCATGTCAAACATATATTCAACACCAACTACATAACAATGCCTGAACATACTGCCATGAAGAAAAAGCTTCTGAGCAAGCTGTTTCAAGAAAGAAAATCCAGAACATAAAAAGTAGATCCTAAACTTTCTGTGGTACCCTCAACTGCATACACTCACTCCAAAGTCACCAAACCTCTGGACAATTTATATGTCTTTGTTGGAAGTATGGGATACTCCTTTTATGAAATATGTTCAGATTTGTGCCATTGAGTTTTAGATTTCTGATGTACGATCTGCTTATTGTTATGTTTCAGATCTTTGTGTAATCTAAAAAAAATGTATAATTTATTTCCCAACACTACTCAATGTTATGTGTGGAAGTACTGAACAGGACTGATTCTAGTTCTGAACTATGCCATAGTCCATATTTTAACCTTTTCTTTGGAATATACTCCATTTTCTGTGACTAGCTATATTTTCTTGTCCAGTATGTCTGTACTCTGTTTCTTCTGTTTCTCTTCAGAAAGGTTAAGCTGCAACCATTTCCAATATAATTCTTCTTCTTCTTCTGTTTACATCCATTTATCCAGCTACCCTAGGCTTCCTGAATCACTTAACTATCTTATATTTTGTTATCTTCTAGAACAAAGCCATTCCATTTTTCACTACTCTTCCAAAAATGACATTTCTCCACATCGGACATGACCCCTCATTGCTTCAGGTTATCACCTATACTCTCATTCTTTCTCAGTATCCTTCAAATGATCCTCCTGTCCATACTTCCTACTCTCTGACTATGCAACATAACCTAATATCTTTCTTCTATGTGTTTTATCTCCAGTACCAGCAAGTTTTTTTTCCTTAAAGGGACTCACTGACACCTTAAAAGTGATGAAAATAATACCTGGATCCCTAATACACTCTGCCCTCACCCCAAATATTTCATCCTTTTGGCCTTGGCCCCATTTCTGTCACACTCTCCTGTAAGATCAGTCATTGAGCTCATATTAATTTTATTTCTCAGTTTCTCTCATGTAAGTTCCATCCTAGCGTATCTTAAATCCTAAAATTACATATTACAAGTATATGAATTTGTATATTTTCATATTATACTAAACACTATCTGCTAACTGTTCACCTATGTTTTTTTATTTTATTCATTTGTTAACCAGGCAAACCTACTAAACACAGAAGTCTTTTTTCAGGGGTGACCAGGAAATACTGTATGTTTAAACAAATTGCTCATTCATATACTTTTGAAGCACGGACTAATGGAATCAACACCAGAAATATTGAAAGAATAAAAAAATAATCTCATGTGTTTGCTAAATTGCTAGAATTTAACAGGTTGCCTTACAAATTAATTCTTAAGTCACTGATCTGTGCTCCATTTCTTGGGGAATCAGTAAACATTTTGCTCTGTTGCATAACTTTTAGCCAACTTTATACCTGGCAGTAGCAACCACAGCACTGAGTCTTGCGGCAACCCACTTTTTATAAGGTTTTTACTGGATAAGGTTCTCTTATCTCTTTCTTCCGCTTCTTGTCTACCAGCCAACTACCTACTTATTTAGCCATTTTGCAGTCCACACCTGAATTTTGTAGTTTGCCTAATAGCCTCCTGTATGACATAATATTGTAAGTTTTTCTGATGTCCAAACATCCAAAATGTTTTGGATTCTTCTCTCTGTTTCTGTTTTCACACAGTTGTGGAACTGCAGAAAGATGGACTTGCAACGTCCGCAATGCAAAGCCATGTTGAATGCTATGTCTCAGCTTGCTGGTAGCCATCAAGTCTACTACACTGGCTCTTGGTATCCTTTTCATTATCTCTCCCTGAGGAGAGACATGAGCATGCTTACCACTCTAGAGTTACCTATAGATGTACCACAGGGGATATAGTACTTTTCAAACCCACTATGCACATTAGCAGTACTGCAGCCAACTTAAATAATTTCCAGACCTTAAGGAGATGGTGCAGACTGTGCATTTTACCACTGGCCATCCAGTGACTTTGCCAGTTCTTCAACAAAACAGATGGGAGGCTGCTGGATCTCTGCACATAACTTTGCTGACCTCCGTCACTCACAAAGTCCTTCACAGCTTCCTGCACATGACTCTGCAGAGCTCCCTCACTCACAAAGTTCTTCACAGCTTCCTGTACATAACTCTGCAGAGCTCCCAACATCTTCCTGCACATAACTCTGCAGAGCTCCCTCACTTACAAAGTCCTTCACAGCCTTCGGCCCTGATACCACTTTACCTGGCTTCATCCTTTCATGTCATGTCAATGTCAATTTTCTGCCAGTCTGCTGTTTTGTAAGGAAAGAAATAAAACACTCACTAAGCAGCTACATTTTATTTTCCACCTGCTTATGCCATAATTCCTTATTTCAAAACCTTGGTTAAGTTACTACTTCTGCATTCTCATATCACATTTGGAAAAATATCCTCTAGTGTCCATTTCTCTGTGCATAGGACCAACTTTTTTCTTTTTTTAGACACCTTTATTGAAGTATCACTTGTCACATAGGCAAGATAACATGTATATAAAAGAAAACAAACCATATTAACTTGTTTACAGTTACAAACATAATACATAACATATATTCTTTCAAATAATATAATCAATCCAACATTACATAAATTGGTCAATTCCTACCTTCCCTTAAACCTCGTTCCTCCTCCAAAACATGTTTCTTAGTGTATTGTTCCCACAATTTCCATTTTTTCTATGTAATTTGTTCCCACCCTTTTCTAAAGATCCCATTTCCAGTTCTCTTATTTCTGTTACAATATTCATTACTTCAAATACAGTTGGTCTAGACTTTGATTTCCATTTTCTAGTAATTGCTATTTTGGCAGCCACCAGAATTAAACTTAGCAAGGCCTTACTATGTCTAGGCAATTCAGATCCAAATCCCAGCTCAAAAAATAATTTCATTAGTTACATTCATTTGCTCGCTCAGTATATCTGATACAGTACTGTGTAGAGAATGCTAAAGTCTGCCAACTCATTACACTGTCAAAACTATGCTCCTAGTTACCTCTTTCTTCCCCATCACACCTCCACCATTTGCCTTTTACCTGTGGAAACAATTCTTTAGTGTCTGCTTGGAGTATAAAAATATCTATGCAAAGACTTCCAAGCAAAAATCCTAAAACTTCTTGACTTAGTTGAATATTTGGAATCCATACAATATGTTCTCCCATTGTTTTTTGTGAATTGCTTATCTATCCGATCTTCCCAATCTTTTCTGACCTCCTCTGATTGATTCCTATAGTTATCATGTGGTATTGTATATGTCCTACTAATTATCCCTTTTGTAACAGCAGCTGCTGTTCTAGATTCAGCTAAAAACACTACCAGTTCAGGTCTTTCATTTAGGATTCCCTTATCCCTTTCATTTTGCCTATACTCTGATATCAGTCCCTGATTGGGAAGGCAGTCTCTAGCCTGCAATCCAAATGTCTTTTTGGCCTCTTCCCATTCTATTACCTTTCCCTCTCTAATTATTTTTTCCAATACCTTGGTTCCTTTGCCAATTTTCTCTAGTAAATTACATCTCCCTCTTGCCGATTTTCTGTACCCATAATTGCAGTCATCCCTATTAGCAGAGTCTCCTTTCTCCATTCCCATGTTGGCTTAGTTCTTAGAATACTTTCTGCTACTTTATGAGTATATGACTGTTGTTATCCTTAAGGATCTGCTTCCAAAATACCACCATCTTCTTATTTATTGAATTTCTTCCATGATTTATCATTATCGCTATAGCATTCTGCTTGTGTTATGTGTAAGTGCCTTAACTGTGTAGCACTGTAGCTCTAAAAATCTTTTCAAATCAAATAATCCCAAACAACCTTGTTCTGTTGGATGGATCAACTTATTCCATTTGACTCTTGCCCTCTTCCACTCTCAGATAAAATTCTTCAACTCTTTATTATTACTATCTTCAGCTTCTCCTCTGGCTGATACAAATATGCCTGAACTGTATAGAAAATTAAAGGGACTAAAAATGTTTTACTGTTTGTATCCTGCTATCAATATCCATGGAAAAGAGCTTGTAGTTTCTCATTTTTTTGTATTATCTTTTGTTTGCTCTCAACCCACATATCCTTAGCTGCCATAACAGAATCCTTTTCAACCTGTAGTCCTACTTCATTTTATCATGTCCTCATAGATATGGGTATTGCTGAACCAATTTGTGTGTGGGGACATAGTTTACAGCTATAGCCTTTGTTTTATCTTTATTCATGCTGTATCTTGAAAAAACCTGAAACTGTTCCACAACACTGAGATGTCCTTTTCTAGTTTCATCAGGTACAAAATAAAGCCAAATTTTCTTGATTACCATACCAACTATATCCTTGAATTCCTGAACATTTGCCAATGGTTCTAAATATAATGCATATAAAGGGGAAAGAAGACACACCTGCCTGGTTACTTTGTTCTGGCACAACTTCTCAGAGAGGAACCCTCCCACTTTGATTTTTGCCTCCAATCCCTCACACATCCTCCCAAGTAACCATATTGTTTAAGAGGATGCAAACAGTCCCATTGCCCTACTCATACAATCCCAGTTTACTCTGTTGACTGCTTTCTCTGCATCAAGACCTACCAGCAACAGCAGTATTTTATTACAATCTGCTTCCCTCTGGATCACCATTGTTTTATTAATCTTGTCAAATGTTTGCCTCCCCTCGACAAAACCATATCAATCCATACCTTTCAATTTTGGAAACACCTTTGCCATGCTTTTAGCCATCATAGACATAAACACTTAATAAGCATGGTTTAAAATTAAAATGGGCCTATATGAAGTTGGATCTGATGTGTCTTTACTGTCTTTAGGTATTACAGACACCACAGCTTTCTTTTCAGGATACATGTGGTTTCCTTCCTTTTAAAATACTGTTAAACAAAACCTTCCAGCTCTTTATCACTTTCATCCCTCATAGCTCCAAACTTTACCAGGAATACCATCTGTTCCTGGAGACTTTCATGCAGATTGGTTGTACATTACTGTTTTTATGTCACCTCCTCATAGCTTAACTGTTTGTTGTTGAGCCTCATCTATCTCTAATTTTTGCATACTTAAGTATTTTTCTTGGTTTCCACATTTCTCTGCTTTACTCAAATTTTCATAAAACTTCCAAAATATCTCTAATACCGCTGTAGAATCACTGGTTATTTTTTCTTATTATAGGCTCCCTGAGTTTGGCAAAAACACTTTCTACTTTCTGTTGCCTAAGTTGTTATGCTAAAAGTTTT
>NC_056737.1:694042869-694065369 GCF_019279795.1 Protopterus annectens | reverse complement strand
ATACTAACATTTATATACAATCACATGACCATAATCAATCAATCAATTAAGACATCAATTAAAGAATGCATCAATTAAAGGAAACCTTCTATCCTAGTCATTTCATTGATCTTGCATCTAGCACAGGTTTAATATTAATACTACTATTGAGCCCTGGTGGTGAGTGTGCCCTTAACCTGAAAATCCACTTTAATTCTATCCTTAACAGGAAGTTATTATTATCTCCCTGTCTTAAGTTGTTGCTAACTTGTTGCAGTACTCTAAAATTGAAACTATGTCCTGCCTGCTCTATAGTATGTTTCGCTAAAGCATTTAGCATATTTCTATTTCTAATTTCATATTTATGTTGGTAAATCCTATCCCTTAACCGTTTTATAGTTTTTCCTACATAAAAACTTTCGCAATTATTGCAGCAAGCTAGATAGATAATATTTTCACTATCACATGTGGCAAAAAATCTTGGTTCAAAAATAAAATTAATATCTGAATGCTGATAAATCTGTTCTTTACTTATTTCATGACACATCTTGCATTTCCCACATGGGTATGTCCCACATCGTCCACTAGATGTCTCTATTCCATTACTTCTATTCTGTGTTCCACATAATAACCGCTTAAGATTTTTATTATTCCTATAAGAAAAACTTGGTTTTGTACCTATGAGATCCCTGGTCTCATCATCTATAGTCAGGATTTGCTAATTCCTTCTTATAATATCTGTTATTATACCATTATCTACAGTATAGCTCATATTAAACCTTAATTTATTCGTCTTTTTTCTCTAACATCTCTCTTTGTATTGAGTGAAGTAGATAGAGAATTTCCTTCATTACACTCACTAGCTAAGCTCTCTTTCACTATTCTTATCTCACTATCCTTATAACCTCTCTCTACTAATAAATTCTCCAATTTTTTTATTTCTATTTGTTCATCATAAGGAGAGCTGCAGATTCTTCTTATTCTCTTTATCTGCCCCTTTGTGATGTTTTTAAAAACATGACCTGGATGCATACTATGTCGTTCTAGTAGACTATTCTTCCAACTATCCTTGCGATACAGGGTGGTATTGATCTCTCCATCCCTCCCCCTGTATATGGTAACATCCAAAAAGTCAATTTTATTATGGGACCAATTCATTGTGAATTTCAGAAAAGAGGTTGTTGTTTCTAAATATCTAACAAAATAATTTAATGAATCTGTGTCCCCTTCCCAAAAGAGAAGGATGTCATCTACAAAACGTTTAAACAAAATAATGTTCTCACTGTACTGATGTCCCTTTAGGAACTGTTCTTCCCAGAAATATACTACCAAATTAGCATATGAGTTGGCACATGATGTTCCCATTGCCACTCCCCATTGCTGTAAAAATAGCTGTTTATCAAACAAGAAGATATTGTTAGAAAGTACTATTTCCAGAAGAGAGCAAATCAAAATAATGTCATTGCTCTTCATTCTCTTCATAACAAGTATATTCCTTATTGCTTCTAACCCATATTCATTGGGAATCACAGTAAATAGGCTTTGTACATCTAAAGTAGCCATTAAATATTCCTTTCTTTTTAACATTGGTTTCTCATTATTTAAAGAAAACAAAAGATCTGTAGTATCTTTTAATATATTGGGAATATCCCTTACTATCATTCCCAACTTACTTTCTATATATACAGAGATTGGTTCTGTTAACCACCCTCCACCATCTACTATAGGTCTCAGCGGCGGTTTCAAAAAGGATTTGTGTATTTTGGTAAACCTTTTATGCAGGGTATCGTAGGTTTCTCAACTAGCAGATATTCATAGAGCTCTTCATCTATCTGCCTTGTCATCAGTAAATCATAAAGACTATCCTTTACTGTCTTAATAACATTATTATAGTCACTCTGGCGTAATGGTTTATATACCTTATCATCACTTAACATATGGCTCATAGAGTCAAAATAATCATTCGCATTCATCACAACTATTGCTCCGCCTTTATCGGCGGGTCTAATATTTATAGCTGTATTATTTTGTAAAGACATTAATGCCATCCTCTCTTCTTTAGTAATATTGTTATAACCTTTGCCTTTTGTACCATACAGTTTGTCATAAATATCCCTTTCACACATTTTCATAAACAACTCAACATGTGTAGGTGGCTTCGGAGTGAAGCTACTCTTCTTTTTCAGTCTGTTACTGCAAGGTTTTTTATCATTAGAGTCTTTAAAAAATAATTTCAGAGATATACTCCGACCAAACAATCTTAAATCTGTCAACAAGTCACTTACATTTACTCTCGATGTATGTATAAAAGTTAGCCCTTTGTTTAGGACACTTCTCTCATGTTCATTCAATGTATAATTAGACAAGTTAACAATTAGTCCCATCACCGTCTCGCCCTTTGGCTCGTATTCTCCATCTCCATGGAATTATTTCTCTTTCTTCTTCCCCTGCTTACCGACCGTTGATGGTATACTTTTTGTCTGACTGGTAGCGGTAAAAAACGCTCAATTGTGTGTGGTACAACCTGTTTCGGTCTAGGTTCCATTTCCGTCTGCTTTCTGGCTTCCTGGTTAGGTGGAGGTGTGGACCCAGTTTGAGAGATTGTATCCTGATTGGGTAGTGGAGTGAAATTCACTCCCGCTTTCATTAAGCCACCTAGTGGATTGCTCTTACTATCATTCTGTCTAGTGGCTGTATTCTGCATTGAGTCATTGATTACTTTTTCAGTTAACTCATTCTGCAAATAATCCTCACTAATATTGTTGACAGTCCCTTCTTGTACTACTGCAGTAATTGTTCCTATAGACACTTCTGCATTTGAAATTAATTGTCTCTCAGAGTTTTTCGACCAAGAGAAAACTTCACCAGCAACAAAATCCTGGTGGTCTCTCTGTATTTTACGTTCTTTCGTCTGCTTCAATTTATTCTCATAGCAAGTTATATTGACATACATATTGTTCAATATGTTGTCAAAAACGGCACCTTTATATTGTGTCAGAATGTCTCTATGCTTGCTGAGAATACGTTGTTTAAGTTCATTCTCAATTGGTGAAAAATAGTCTATTAATAGTTGAATATATCGAAAACTCAAATCCAGGTTCAAACTTTGCCACTTAGTTAGTAGTTCAGGATGTGCATCACCATAAGAAGGCATGCATAACACTCTCATGCCTCTAGGGATCACACAAAAGTGTAAGCATGCTTCCATGTGTAATCTTTGCCAAACCAATCTCTTGTATTTGTATAAGTAATTTTCAATACTTCTTACCACCAATAAAAATTCTTGAAAATTGGCGCCTTCATTTGAAATTGGAGTTGACTCAACATTATCAATTCTTAGGGCTAGAAGTGGATTCTCTGCATCTAGAGAAATGACATTGTCCCATCCTACTATAGCTTTTTTCGCAGATGTTTTAGATCCAGGTACATATTCCAACTCAATGTCTCTTACTTCTGCCATGTGGAGGTGGCTGTAAGTTAAGGCAAGGCAAGCCAAAAATATCAGATACAAAACGACAGTCACCACCCAATCTTCCAACAGCTTAGAAACAAAGTCTATAAGCATAAAAAAGCTGAGCGAACACCACGGCTATAAAAAATAAAAAGATTTATTCAGTCTAAAATGGACAAGCACAAACGCGTACTTTAGTTACGTGAAAGCGCTTGTCCATTTTTAGACTGAATAAATCTTTTTATTTTTTATAGCCGTGGTGTTCGCTCAGCTTTTTTATGCCTATAGACTTTGTTTCTGAGCTGTTGGAACATTGGGTGGTGACTGTCGTTTTGTATCTGATATTTTTGGCTTGCCTTGCCTTAACTTACAGCCACCTCCACATGGCAGAAGTAAGAGACATTGAGTTGGAATATGTACCTGGATCTAAAACATCTGCGAAGAAAGCTATAGTAGGATGGGACAATGTCATTTCTCTAGATGCAGAGAATCCACTTCTAGCCCTAAGAATTGATAATGTTGAGTCAACTCCAATTTCAAATGAAGGCGCCAATTTTCAAGAATTTTTATTGGCGGTAAGAAGTATTGAAAATGACTTATACAAATACAAGAGATTGGTTTGGCAAAGATTACACATGGAAGCATGCTTACACTTTCATGTGGTCCCTAGAGGCATGAGAGTGTTATGCATGCCTTCTTATGGTGATGCACATCCTGAACTACTAAGTAAGTGGCAAAGTTTGAACCTGGATTTGAGTTTTCGATATATTCAACTATTAATAGACTATTTTTCACCAATTGAGAATGAACTTAAACAACGTATTCTCAGCAAGCATAGAGACATTCTGACACAATATAAAGGTGCCGTTTTTGACAACATATTGAACAATATGTATGTCAATATAACTTGCTATGAGAATAAATTGAAGTAGACGAAAGAACGTAAAATACATAGAGACCACCAGGATTTTGTTGCTGGTGAAGTTTTCTCTTGGTCGAAAAACTCTGAGAGACAATTAATTTCAAATGCAGAAGTGTCTATAGGAACAATTACTGCAGTAGTACAAGAAGGGACTGTCAACAATATTAGTGAGGATTATTTGCAGAATGAGTTAACTGAAAAAGTAATCAATGACTCAATGCAGAATACAGCCACTAGACAGAATGATAGTAAGAGCAATCCACTAGGTGGCTTAATGAAAGCGGAGGAATTTCACTCCACTACCCAATCAGGATACAATCTCTCAAACTGGGTCCACACCTCCACCTAACCAGGAAGCCAGAAAGCAGACGGAAATGGGAGCTAGACCGAAACAGGTTGTACCACACAATTGAGCGTTTTTCGCTACCAGTCAGACAAAAAGTATACCATCAACGGTCGGTAAGCAGGGGAAGAAGAAAGAGAAATAATTCCATGGAGATGGAGAATACGAGCCAAAGGGCGAGACGGTGATGGGACTAATTGTTAACTTGTCTAATTATACATTGAATGAACATGACAGAAGTGTCCTAAACAAAGGGCTAACTTTTATACATACATCGAGAGTAAATGTAAGTGACTTGTTGACAGATTTAAGATTGTTTGGTCGGAGTATATCTCTGAAATTATTTTTTAAAGACTCTAATGATAAAAAACCTTGCAGTAACAGACTGAAAAAGAAGAGTAGCTTCACTCCAAAGCCACCTACACATGTTGAGTTGTTTATGAAAATGTGTGAAAGGGATATTTATGACAAACTGTATGGTACAAAAGGCAAATGTTATAACAATATTACTAAAGAAGAGAGGATGGCATTAATGTCTTTACAAAATAATACAGCTATAAATATTAGACCGGCGATAAAGGCGAGCAATAGTTGTGATGAATGATTATTTTGACTCTATGAGCCATATGTTAAGTGATGATAAAGTATATAAACCATTATGCCAGAGTGACTATAATAATGTTATTAAGACAGTAAAGGATAGTCTTTATGATTTACTGATGACAAGGCAGATAGATGAAGAGCTCTATGAATATCTGCTAGTTGAGAAACCTACGATACCCTGCATAAAAGGTTTACCAAAAATACACAAATCCTTATTGAAACCGCCGCTGAGACCTATAGTAGATGGTGGAGGGTGGTTAACAGAACCAATCTCTGTATATATAGAAAGTAAGTTGGGAATGATAGTAAGGGATATTCCCAATATATTAAAAGATACTACAGATCTTTTGTTTTCTTTAAATAATGAGAAACCAATGTTAAAAAGAAAGGAATATTTAATGGCTACTTTAGATGTACAAAGCCTATTTACTGTGATTCCCAATGAATATGGGTTAGAAGCAATAAGGAATATACTTGTTATGAAGGGAATGAAGAGCAATGACATTATTTTGATTTGCTCTCTTCTGGAAATAGTACTTTCTAACAATATCTTCTTGTTTGATAAACAGCTATTTTTACAGCAATGGGGAGTGGCAATGGGGACATCATGTGCCAACTCATATGCTAATTTGGTAGTATATTTCTGGGAAGAACAGTTCCTAAAGGGACATCAGTACAGTGAGAACATTATTTTGTTTAAACGTTTTGTAGATGACATCCTTCTCTTTTGGGAAGGGGACATAGATTCATTAAATGATTTTGTTAGATATTTAGAAACAACAACCTCTTTTCTGAAATTCACAATGAATTGGTCCCATAATAAAATTGACTTTTTGGATGTTACCATATACAGGGGGAGAGATGGAGAGATCAATACCACCCTGTATCGCAAGGATAGTTGGAAGAATAGTCTACTAGAACGACATAGTATGCATCCAGGTCATGTTTTTAAAAAACATCACAAAGGGGCAGATAAAGAGAATAAGAAGAATCTGCAGCTCTCCTTATGATGAACAAATAGAAATAAAAAAATTGGAGAATTTATTAGTAGAGAGAGGTTATAAGGATAGTGAGATAAGAATAGTGAAAGAGAGCTTAGATAGTGAGTGTAATGAAGGAAATTCTCTATCTACTTCACTCAATACAAAGAGAGATGTTAGAGAAAAAAAGACGAATAAATTAAGGTTTAATATGAGCTATACTGTAGATAATGGTATAATAACAGATATTATAAGAAGGAATTGGCAAGTCCTGACTATAGATGATGAGTCCAGGGATCTCATAGGTACAAAACCAAGTTTTTCTTATAGGAATAATAAAAATCTTAAGCGGTTATTATGTGGAACACAGAATAGAAGTAATGGAATAGAGACATCTAGTGGACGATGTGGGACATACCCATGTGGGAAATGCAAGATGTGTCATGAAATAAGTAAAGAACAGATTTATCAGCATTCAGATATTAATTTTATTTTTGAACCAAGATTTTTTGCCACGTGATAGTGAAAATATTATCTATCTAGCTTGCTGCAATAATTGCGAAAGTTTTTATGTAGGAAAAACTATAAAACGGTTAAGGGATAGGATTTACCAACATAAATATGAAATTAGAAATAGAAATATGCTAAATGCTTTAGCGAAACATACTATAGAGCAGGCAGGACATAGTTTCAATTTTAGAGTACTGCAACAAGTTAGCAACAACTTAAGACAGGGAGATAATAATAACTTCCTGTTAAGGATAGAATTAAAGTGGATTTTCAGGTTAAGGGCACACTCACCACCAGGGCTCAATAGTAGTATTAATATTAAACCTGTGCTAGATGCAAGATCAATGAAATGACTAGGATAGAAGGTTTCCTTTAATTGATGCATTTTTTAATTGATGTCTTAATTGATTGATTGATTATGGTCATGTGATTGTATATAAATGTTAGTATCACAGTGTTTTAAATAAGGATCTGAAGAAGCGTACTTTAGTTACGTGAAAGCGCTTGTCCATTTTAGACTGAATAAATCTTTTTATTTTTTATAGCTGTGGTGTTCGCTCAGCTTTTTTATGCTTATATATATATATATATATATATATATATATATATATATATATATATATATTGTGACATCTTTTGTCAGCAAACTCAATTTGAGGTAATTCTGGCAGGAGAGGGGAATTGTGGGTAGGGAAGGAGTCAGAGCTTCCAGATCCAAAGCTTTGGTATAAGGTACAGAGGTCAGATCCGATCAGATCTGACAACCCACATGTTGAACCAGACAAAAAGAAAACAACAATGATCTTTTGTTATGGTAAGTATATAACTTTCATTTCTGTGATTTTATCAGCTCATCTTGAATAGCTGCTTAAAGCTTCTGTTCTTTCCAGCCTTTTGTCATTTGAGTGTATGTATTTCTGCATTGTATCACTTATTTTAAATACTTCTGAATGCATTTGATTTATTTTTTCTCTAAATTAGTGGTAACCATCTCTTGTATTGAGGCTAAAACCTAAACTGCCTTTTGCTGAAAACTTGCAAGGCTCTTTCCACAGCTCTCAACCTTCCATCCCCAAAATGATGAATACATGCACTCATAATGTGAAACAAATGGGCAAAATGTGGAACACGTACTAACAACTTTTTAACATCTTCAGTTAGGAAGGTCATAGGATGGTTAAAACGTGCTGGTTTTACTTATAAAAAAGATCTTTTAATGAATTAATATGATCAATTTCTATTTACCATGGATATCAGTTAAAACAATTCCTAACACTGAATGTGTGACAGACCTGTTCCATGTGGAAATTCGAAGAACACGAACTTTCTATGACCCCAAATGAGGTACATTCCTCATAATGAGGTACACTTGAGAGGTATGGTTTTTCCCCATTAGACTTTTTTTCCCTTTTCTAGTCAATTTTTCTCTTACTTTCTCCAAATCTCTTCTTTGCTGATGTCTAAGTCGTGTAATGACTGACCAGCAACCGAATTCCATCCAAAGAAAATCTGTTTTCCAAAATTTCTGTTTTCACAATTGCAAAGTTCTGAACAACCTGTTGATCAATGTGTAGCTATCATACCTCTCAACCTCTTAACACAAGAAACCTGGGCAAAACCTAAAATAATGGGGAGGACAAAGGCCTAAAAATAAAGACAAATTTTAAGTATTGCTCATAGAAACTTAGAAAGTTGTTTGTGTTGGCATGTATTTTCTGAAGGATATGAAGTCTGAAACTCAAATATATGTCAATATTTAGTAACTTCAGTCCTCAGTGATTTGACAAAAAGCCACAAATTTTTATGAGGGGCAGACCAAAAATATGAGGCAAAAATTTGGACAGTTGAGAGGTAGCCATCTTGGAAGTCTACTTGATTGAATCTTGATCCACTAATCTAATAGCATTTCCTATAAAGATTTTGTTGCCTGACTACGTTATGGATCATTTTACAATGTTTGATATTCGGAACCTTATTAAAATCTGAAAACATAATGTTTCTCTGCTCTTACAGTATCTCCAAATACAACAGCAACTTCTGTTGAGCAAGCATTATCAAGTACCAATTTGGCTCCTTTGCCTTTCATTCTTTTAGATGAAACGGCATCCTACTTCAATAAGCTCTTCTTAACTGTTGCTCTTCCCTCTCTAGTATAGATGACGAACAGGCGGGGTAGTTTGTTTATATGCTTTATTACACAGAAACACATTACGATGGGCAGCAGCTTTACAAAATATAAACAAACTGATTCACACAGACATACATGCTTATGTCTCAACAGCTTACTACAAAATGGCACTCAAGCTTGGACGTGCTCAGTATTTATACACTTGCGCAAGCCTCCAGAAAGCTTCTTAAAGTTGCACAAACACATTGATCTACACTAACCATTAGCAGTAAATCTGTACCTATTTAAAAAAATGTATATTTGCATCATTGCTGGCCTGGATTTCCCCAGACGTTAAGAAACAGATGGCAGATAGGGATCACAAATAGCACTCATCACAAATCATTTAACCCCATTGATCTCAGTAGATTATGGGTGCTCCGGTTTCCTCCCACATCCCAAAGACATGCTGTAGGTGGATTGGATACTATAAATTGGCCCTAGGCGTGAGTGCGTGTGTGTGTATGAGCATTCCGTGGAAGGTTGGGTGCCAGGCTGGCAACTCGACACCGTAAAACTCCACTGCCAATCATGAGCGGACAGGTGATCCGCTGTGGCAACCCCTAACTGGGAAAAGCCAAAAGAAGAAGAAGAGAAGATCTCAGTAGATTATGCACAGTATGAAATAACTCAAAGAATGTCATCCTCACTAGCAAGAAACAAAGAATGTCATATTTACTTTCCAAAGATCTTATTTTTTTGAACAGTAAACACAGCATATGTGCAACCCCCAAAATTCTAGAAGTCGATTAGCAGTCTCATTTACCACGGTCATCCATACATCCCTTCACCCTTCGTGCAATTGAGTGATACTGCAGTAACAAAAGTTTCTTGAATTTGTAAAATATCTCATCTCCAATTCTTGTACACAATGTACTACATGAAGACAATAAGAATCCTGTTTTTTCTTCCCTGCAGTTTGTACCTTTTCTGTCAGTAAACTTCTCATGAAAGTCAAACTAGGGCCCTTAAACATAAACAACCTTCCACAACAGTTTTAAAACTACTGCTGTTGCCACCATTATCTCGACACCCATTTTACTTATTAACAGATCATTTGTGGAAGGTTTTGTGCTCCACTGTTGGAAATAGTCCCTTGTGGTTCCCCTATATAAAGCTGGCCCTTCCAATTCCTTGAATAACAACCATCCAATCACTATAATTCATTTAGTTTTAAAGAGTATGGGAAAAATATATCAATGAGCAATGTATAGAATATCTCCACAAAAAAAAAAAACTTTAGTGTGTCTCTGTGAAACATAGAAGGATGAAGCCTTGACTGCAACCTGTATAACCTGACTTTCACAAATGGCTCGAATACCGGAAGAACTGAGCAGGAAAAGGAAGGCGTGAGTGGCTTACACTTGCTTGCATATCCTGCAGGGAAAGTGATCCTAATGATATGTAATGGAGGCTTGCTCAATAGTAATAACCATAGGACTTTGGTGATGTTCTCAACTATTCAAGCTGGTGACAATAGCATTCATAAACCTATGTGTGGGGAACACACACATGTGTACCAGGTTAAGGTATTACACCCCAAAATTAGATGGATGTTCATATCAGCCACCAGGGTGTGGGATTAGAGAACTAAACATAAAACTGGTATGGTTGCCTGTATATGGCTTCCCAAGGTGTAAGAGATGATAATCAGCAGATTTTGAAGGAGAGCATTATGCAAAAAAATATGTTATTGTATGCTCAGTATAGCTTTAGACCTAGTCATGGAACCAGCTCATCCCTTCTTGAGATGGTTGAATATATTCATGGTGAACTTCACACTGAAAAATATAGAAGTGCAGTGTTCTTGGCCTTGTCATAAGCTTTCAGCGTTGTTTCACAGAGCAAACTTATTCAGAGTTTCCAGAACATAAGCTTCTCACTAAGTGCCATTAGGTGGTTCAGCAGCTACATAGAAAATGGTTTACAAGCAGTGATGTCCAGCTCTTCTAAATAAGAACAGTGCCCTGTTGCTAATGGCATTCTCCAAACCTCACTGCTAGGCCTACTTTTGTTTACTATCTTTGTGAACATTATGGCATTCAATATAGGCAATGCTAAACTCGTCCAGTATGCAGACAACTCCACAAATGCTGTCCTGGGTTATTTTCAACACACCCTCTACTCTCATCTGCAGTCATCCTTTCACACAATGGAAACCGTCATAAATTTCACAGGTCTGGTCCTAAAAGCATTAGAGATAAAATTACTGATTTCTCTCAGAAACTTCTCCTCCACAACTCCCCATTCCCAAGCTTATCCCTACCCTATGCATTCTATGCCGGCTAACCCACTTCATGTCACCTCAGTCAATATCACCCCAGTTGTAGAAGATGAAACAGTTAAGATTCTTAATATTCCCTTGGTAATTGTTTTAATTTTAATTCCCATGTAAAAATACAGCTGTAAAAAAATCTAACATCACTTTGGGTAGACTGTACAAAGTTACATCCTTCTTAATTTCCAAACAATCAAAGCTAGAGTCTTCACAGCTAGAGCCTACATTCTTCCATGGATCATTAAGTCCTGTCCTGTCACTTCTTTAATAACTTAACCTCACCAGTTAAAAGCAAACTAGAACAAGCATATAATAGAATTGCCAGTTTTTTTTTTTAGCTCACTATTTGTGCCTACCATGGTGTGTCTGTGCATGATAGCAGTAGGCTGGAATATAACCAGTATGTCACTTCTACTCAGATGTGCTTGTTTCACAGTCATGTACATCCAAAATTGCCCATCCCTATGTGAGTTTATTAATTACAGGGCATGTCAGTGGAGCTTTAGATAATCCACTCACCCATTGTTCCACATTCCAGTATCCTTCCATAAATTTAATGAATCCCAACATAAGAAGTACCAAAGATAAACATTTAAATCCTTTCAAGATGATCACCTCAGCAACAGCTGGATGCACAAGTATGACATCATCTGAGTATTTCATTTTGTTACTAAGTCATCATTATGTAATCCTTGCCATATGTTTCAACTTCTGTGCAACAACTAGGCCTATCAACTGGTTTAAACTATTATTCACTTGCTACAAATTTGTATCTATACTTGCTTTAGAAATTTCACTTCATAAAACACATATGTGTATACAGTAAATTTATTATATTAGTATATTAGGACTATACTATGCATATACATTGAATTGTCTCTTATGCATTATTTAACTGTATTTTTTTTTTTTTTTGGCCTAGGGTTGTCTCCTTGGGCTTCACTGTACCGCCTTCCATCTCTAGGAGGTGGTGGGACGTTTCCACTCAGGGGAGATCTTTTAATTCAGCAAAAGGGCAGAGTGCTGCATCAGTCACTGCAGTCATTCATTCTCACAGCAGGGGAGTTGGAATTCATATATTTATGTGCTCTTTTGTTTTATTTTTATTTAATTAATTTATTTGGAGGGTATGCCCTTCAAGTCATAACCCAGGCCACAGACATAATTTTATAAAACAGATCAAAAACATAAACATAGTTTACATCAGAAACATGTTAAAATTTCAGCCTTGGGTAACTGAACATGCAAGGATAATATGCCTGAGCATCATAAGCAGCATTAAGGTTAAGGTACGTGCCTTGTCTTCCATGGGATCCTGTGTTAGCTTCTACACCAAAAGTAATGTTTTTGAAGGGGATTCACACATTTGCAGACTATATGGGACTTGGTTCCATAGAATCTACATTTTCTTTTATAAATTTTGAGACTTCCCATTTCAGCCAATTGATTCTCTGCCACTGGCATTTATTTCATGAATGACAGGCTTTCTGATGGCAAGGAATTCATCTGGAAGTCTGTCAGGGCTTTAAGTTCTCAAAATCCTAGATTTAATTGTCAAACTGATGACCTACTAGATATCAATAAGCTTGACCACCTTAACTTCATATTCATATTTTCTGTACCTCGTTTACGATCCAAGATGACTTTCTAAGGAAGTTAATGAATGATGTTTAATATTTTTGATTATTGATATTTATTTTTAATATAAGATTCCCTGATATGGTGTTAGCTCTTCCAGCAGTGTGTTCCAGGCAAATGCTTTCAAACAGAAATAGATCAGTCACTGCTTTAAAGAATAGGCAAAGTTCACCTTTGTGTTATCTGTAAGAAGCAGAATATAATATTTTTTAAAGCCTTCCCTCCATAATCCCAAGTCTTCTAGCCCTGTGATTTTTCTAGCAAGGAATTATTGTACCCTTTCAAACTGTTTCCCATAGCTTGTTCAAAGGTTTCAGATTGCAGTATTGTATTCGGTAATGCCTCATATTATTGTCCAACAGAGTGATAAAAGGCTAACCCTAAACTGACTATACACATTCTTTAAAATTAGATGGGCTACAAAATATACTAGTCTGTCTTTGGGAGACACACACATAAACTGTTGCCTACCATCATCCCTATTTTTTAATGTAAGTGCTATTAATGAAAGTTTTATATTTTATGGGGCTTTTTTTCATATGTTGTGTCCCCATGCCCACTGATCATCAAACCACTACTAATGGTATTTTGAGTGTGTTCATTCCCTCATGTTCAGTTTCCCATACCCATGGGTTAAGAGGCATGCAGATAAGCCATCATTCAGACAGTCATTCAGACAGCCATGAGGGTTACTTGTGCCTCTGCCACCACTTCATTCTATGCATGATAGATGTGAGGAAGTAGAACTCTTGTCCTGTCCAAGCAAGTCTGGTTCTCTACAAAGACTGTGGCCCTCTAGTGGCCAGTCTTTGCCCGTGGACAGAACTATACAGTCACTCCCTCCCCAGTCTTCAGCTTGCTTCATGCTAAATGACACTGATGGAGATGTTATTGTTATGGCCCTAACCTCTCCTCTGGTGGCAGACACAAGCACCATCATCACTGCAGAGTGCACCCTCTTCCTGTCCTGGACACATATTCTGTCCCATGCACACACTTCCTAGGGTTACCATCACCAGCTTGGGAGCACCAAGCACACATCCTACCAATTTTAACCTGTGCTTATGTGCAAGCATCTGCTTCCACAGGAGCAGATGGCCATGAGAAATCCACCACTCCCCCCCCCCCCCCAGGATAGGAGAGCCATGAGCTACTCCTTTCTCATCCTGTCCAGCATTCTCCAATAGGGCCCCAAGCTGCTGCTCAAACATTGGTATCCTGGCTTTTAGTCAGGGTTTTATCCATTAACCCCATGGAACTGGCTCATGCTTCATTTTATTATTTCTCCATTTGTTTTGTCATAATACTTTATGTCTTCGTTAATAGTTCTCACAATACCTTGACGTTAAAAGTAAATTCATTACCACTGTGCCACATATGTATTTTATACAATATGTTGGAGAACTTCTGCATCTTTTACTGAAATAATTA
The DNA here is from genome assembly GCF_019279795.1 of Protopterus annectens. Taxonomy (NCBI): domain Eukaryota; kingdom Metazoa; phylum Chordata; order Ceratodontiformes; family Protopteridae; genus Protopterus; species Protopterus annectens. The sequence continues at coordinate 694,051,067 of NC_056737.1, read as the reverse complement.
TGTGACCAAGTTTGCAGTATTCAGCCTACTTCTCTTTTTCCTTTTTGTATTATGCCTAGAGATTATCCACAAATGTCATATCTGAGAAAAATAGTCCAGAATTAAGTGACCCCATTTATGGAGCCCTGTGAGACATCTTTCACCCTGATAATTCACCTAGAGCTAGACAGTTACCCAGTCTGTTACCCATTCAGCTATGTATGGATTGGCATGTAATTTGCCATTTATTCTCATATGTGGAATATTGTCAAATGCTTAGGAAGGCCAAGATATGCACCATGAACTGTCAACTCATCATTAAGTATTGTACTTCTTTAAAGAATGCCATGAGATTCAAAAGACTGAGTCTGCCCTTAACAGACTTATACTGCTCCATATGTAAAATAAATGGATCCCCTGTGTTGTTTTGAATGGAGTACTGTTGTTACTGTCTTCACAATTTTTCATACAATATTGATCAAGCTGATATGCCTAAAAATATCTGGCTCTGATGTAACCCTTCCTATATTAGTGAATTGATATCACTGCAACCTTTTGCCATAGATAAGGGACATATCTACAAATTAAAATTTATGAGTTTACTTAGGCTTTTCTTTATTCCTCAGAAGAAACTACCAAGTATGTTTTTTCCTTTTTTCAAACACCTTTATTGAATTATCACTTGTGACATAGGCAAATTTATATTCATATAAAGTAATCAAACTATATTAACTTAACAAACATTATACTTCACATATAATGCTATATATCATATAAACTAAGCAGTATTACATAAATTATTCAGTTCCTGCCTTTTTTTGAACAAGAAACATATTTATTAAACCATTACTTACTACATAAGCAATCGTGCATGTATATAAATGAAAACAAACCACACCGACACAATCCTAGTCGCAAGCATTTTACATCACAAACCATACTGATACATTCCCAGTTGCAAACATTATACATTACTTAGAATCTATCCAATCTTTCTCACTCAAACATTACAGAGCTCATTTAAGCCCTGATGCTTTTTAGACCTCATTTCTCCTTTGTTTGCATTGTCTCCACAATTCCCATTTTTTTCCTATGCAGTTTGCTCCTACTCTTTTCTAAAGATGTCAACTCCAGCTGTTTTCTCTGTTACTATATTCACTACTTCTAGTATAGCTGTTTTGATTTTGATTTCCATTTTCTAGACACAGCAAATCCTTACTATGTCTAGGCAATTCTGATTCTGTATCATAGCGCAGAAAAATCATCTCCCTCATCAGACCAGTCTGCCCACCCAGCATCTCCGACAGTACACCCCACAGGGAATCCTTAACGTCCACCAGTTCACCTCACTCCGAGAAAATATGCTGCCAATTATCGCTTTCTTCCCCTTCAAACCTCCAACATTTACTGTCTGCCTGAGGAAAAATTCTACTTGGGGTATAAAAATATGTAAACATTTCCAGGCAAAAATCCTAAATCTTGTAGATTTTGTTGCATATTTGGGAGGCATACATATATCTTCCCATTGTTTCTTTCTGAATTGCTTTTCCAGTCTCTCTTCCCAATCCTTTCTAACCGCCTCTGATTGATTCTTATAGTTATCATGGAATATTTTATATGCTCTACTAAGTACTCCTTTTTTAATGGCATCTTCTGTTCTAGATTCTATTAAGAACTCTACCAGTGCTGGTCTTTCATTTAAGACCCCCCCCAATTTCTTTCTCTTTGCCTATACTCTGATATCAGTCCCTGATAGGGAAGGCAGTCTCTAACCTGCAACCCAAATAAATTCTTGACATCTTCTCATTCTGTCTTCTTTCCCTCTCTAATTATTTGCTCCCAATACCGTGGTTCCTTTGCCAGCTTTTTTTTTTTCCAGTAAATTCCATCCCCTTCTTGCCTGTTGTCTGTATCCCTAATTACAGTCAGAATCTCCTTTCTGCATTCCAGTGTTGGTTTAGTTCTTATAATATTTTTTGCTACTTTATGGATATAATATTCTGCATGATTATTGTTATTCTCGTTAAAGGGGAAGGTCCTTGTTTCTTGACCTTCCCCCATGTTTTATCATCATCTCTTTCCACTATGAATTATAGTTTTCTGCTTGTGCTATGTATAGGAGTCATAACTGTGTAGCTCTGAAATACCCCTTCAGATTGGGTAATCCCAATCTGTCCTGTTCTACTGGAAGAATCATCTCATCCCAATTGATTCTTGCCATCTTACCCTACCAGTAAAGTCCTTCAGCTCTTTATTAATTGCTACCCACAACTTCTCTTCTGGTTGATAAAAAGTGACTATATCAGATTATCGAACTTTTAAAAGTTCGAACACCATATGGTTGACACCATATGTTTGAACTCTTAAAAGTTGAAAAATCAAATAAAAAAAAAAAAAAAGAAAAAAATACCTGAAAGGTTAAGCAGGGAGCAAAGCCCTCCTACACCCCCACCAGCCCCCGCTCTGTAAGTATACCAACTCCGAGATCGCACTACAGTGCAGACAATGGAAAACTTCAATTTCCACATTGTACGGAGATTTCCGTTGAAACATTCGAACATTTAAATGTTTGATCATATGGTGATGACCATATGACGTTCGCACATTTAAATGACCCGATATAAATATGCCTAACCTGTGTTAAGACTTCTTCTTCTTTCGGCTTTTCCCAGTTAGGGGTCACTACAGTGGAACTCCGGTCCGCTGATGATTAGCAGTATATTTTTACGGTGCCAAGGTGCCAGCTTGACGCCCAACCTTCAACCAAGGCACGCCCATTCACGCTTGTCTTTCGAACGCCACTCAACTGTGGGGGGGACATGCAGACTCCACACAGAAGGCTCTCCAGCCGAGAATCGAATGGGAGAACCTCTTGCTGTGAGGCGACAATGCTACCACTGCATCACCGCGGCTTTAGGGACTAAAAACATTTGAACTTCTTATAACTTACTATCCATATAACAAAGATTCCATTTTCTCAGATTTTATATTATCTTTTGTTTAGTCTCTTCCCACATATCCTTAGCTGCAACGCTAGAATAATTTTTAATTCATACTCCTAAATGCTTCATTTTATCATGTCTCCATAAATATGGGTATTCCTGAACCATTTTGTGTGTGGGTACATAATTTACCGCTATTGCCTTTGTTTTAGAGTCATTAATTTTCTATCCCGAAAATATGTGAAACTGTCTCAAAATGTTCCACAGCATTGTCTTTTTCTGGTTTTGTCAAATACAAAATAATATCCTTTGCAAATAAAATCAGCTTTTCTTGACTACCATACCAATTATATCCTTGAATTTCTGAGTCCCTTATTTTCTTTGCCAGTGGTTTTAAATATAATGCAATAATATTGGAGAAAGAGGAACCCCTGCCCGGTTCCTCTGCTAAATTATCAGAGAGGAACCCACCCACTTTAGTTTTTGCCTCCGAAGCCACATGTGTTCTCCTAATCAACCTTTCATTTTTTCAGGAAATGCAAATGCTTCCATTGCCCTGCTCATAAAGTCCCATCTTGCTCTCTCAAATGTTTTCTGTACACCAACAACAATGGTATTGTCTTATGCTCTGTTTTGCTCTGGATCATCAGTGTTCTGTTAATGTTGTCAAATGTTTGCCTCCCCTCAACAAAACCACATTGCTCCATATCTATTAGTTTTGCCATAATTTTTGCCATTCTTTTAGCCATTATAGACTTGAACACTTTATAATCATGGTTTAGTACTGAAATAGGCCTGTATGAAGCGGGATCTGATGGATCCTTACCCTCTTTAAGTATTACAGCTACCACTGCTTTCTTCCTGTATGGTGGTACTTCTCCTCCTCTTAAGATACTGTTAAACAAAACCTTCCAGATCTTTATCAGTTTTTTCCTCCTAGCTTCCAGACTTCCACAGGAATACCATCTATTCCTGGGGACTTTCCTATAGATTGGTTATACATCACAATGTTTATCTCATCTCCTGCTATCCTAACTGTTAGCAATTGAGCCTCATCTCCCTCTAACCTTGGTATATATAATTCTTCCATAAACATTTCCATTTGTATCTTTTCTTGATTTTCACATTTCTCTGCTTTATAGAGATTCTCATAGAATTTCCGAAATACTTCTAATACCTCTGCTGGATCTCTTGTTACCTTCTTTGTTATAGGCTCCCTAAGTTTGGCGAAACCCCTTTCTACTTTCTGTTGCCTGAGTTGTTGTGCTAAACATTTTTGTGCTCTAGTGTTATTATCAAAAAACAGTTGTTTAACAGCAATCTTTCTAATCTCATGCATATTATTGAGGTACTCCCTTATTTTCTCCCAAGTATTCTGCAGTTACTCCTCTTCTTGTTCTGTGAGATTCCCCCTATTCTGCGATACTTTAACATTTGTCAGTTCCCCTAAATAATTTGTGGTACGTCTTGCATAGCCCCCTTTCTTTTATTTCCACCCTATTGTTAAACTCCACCTTAATTCTATCCCACTCCCTAGCTATATTTTCAGAAAAAAATTCTATCTCTAACAGCTCCTGAATAAGCTCTACTACCCATTCCTTAAATTCCTCTCTTATAAATAGATAGTTGGGAAATCAATGTTTCATTTGTATTTCATTACCCTGTGTTTTTATTTTAGCTATTATTACTGCATGATCTGAAATAATTGTTGGGTGGCTATCAAGATCTTCAATTAAATACACATCTTCCTGTGAACTGTAAATTCTGTTTAGCCTAGCCCAGTCTTTATATCTTGGGGAATAATATGTAAATTCACTGCAAACTCCTATTACTAAATTAACATCTTCCATGCCAAATATTTTCATAAATTTCTTCAAAAATCTACCCTCCTTTGTTATATTTTCCCTTCTGGGCCCCCCAGACACATCTTCACTGCTGCAAATGAAATTCCAGTCCCCACCTATAAGTAATATTCCTTGCTGAAGACCGAATATTTCTCCCAGAATTTTCTTAAGCTCCATTATAGCAGTTTTAGCTAGAATGTAAATACATGGCAGTGTAATCCTCCTCTCTTGCCAGTAGCTCCTTAGCACTACAAATCTGCAATTATTATCTTTTTATCTTCTTCTATCACTGTTGGAGCTCCTCTTGCAATTAATATAAGTACCCCTATTTTCCTTTATCCCAGGTATTCCGCTGAATAACCATCCTGAAAACCTTTCTTTATCAAATTCACATGTTCAGTAATGTGTGTCTCCTGTAACATAGCTGTTTGCACTCTACATTTTTAATATAGTTCACTACTCTTCCTTGTTTCTATTTATCTGTGAGGCCATTTACATTTAAAGGTATTAAAGAAAGCATTGTATTAAAACGCTATTATTCCCACCTTTATGTATAACACCTTTTTTGTTAAATGTTTAGTTCCAGCTTTTGTGTTACATGCATACACTGTTTGGCAGATTGAACGTTTATACAGTTGTTTCCTGTCATGTACATTTGAGCCTATGTCACATCTTATAAAACATTTTGCTTTATTGAAAGTTCTCAAACAAAAAAAAACAAACACACCTCCAATACCCCCTTAAACGTATTAACTTAATACTAACACACAAGACTATGTGCAACTTCAAATACTGAAGTTTTACCATCCTAACAGGAACAAAAGTCCCAAACTGACAGCCACACTCATAGACTAGAGTTAACCTAAAAGAAAGGCCATCCATGTTAAGACACATGGTGCAGCCTGTACTTCTATTAAGTGCTGATTGGTTTTGTCTTATCGTTATAGCTGGGAAAACCCCTGAATATTTTTAGAGAACATTAACTGCTTTGGGAAAGCCCCTGAATGCTTTCAGAACACAGTATCTACTTTGGGAAAACCCCTGAATGCCTTCAGAGAACATTATCTTCTAGCCAGTTTCTCTTTTTTTTCCTCAGCCAATCACTCTCCACCAGACTGTAGTTACATTTCTCAAAACTGAACAAGAAGAGAGAAAGAATGGAGAAAGGAAGGGAAAAAAAGAACAGCAGCACCTGTTTACAATTCTACAGAACACTTAAAACAACTGAAAAAAAACCTTTATAGTATGTAAAGAAAACCACATTCCACAAAAGTGGTACTATTTAAGAAAAATCTTTACTTAAAATTAAGTTTTTCCCTCCTCTTGCCCTCCCCAAAAAAGCTTTCAAAACTTTAATGACATGAAGTAGGGCATGTGCTTTAGAATCCCGCATATGTCCAACAAATTCTGAAACAGTCCAGTATTTCCAGATGTTTTTGTTTTGTCATATTTCACAAATGTAATTATCACATTGTAATCCCATATTAGGTTACTAGTTTTATTACTGTTCATCTCCAAAATCCTTTCTCTGCTTCATTTTCAACATACTCTTGATTTTTCTTGTCTACTCTCATGCTCCCTTCCTTCTCTTCAACATTTTCCATTGAAAATTTTGAAAAGGTTTCACATGTACAGTCCCTCTGTGGTCTTTATTACTAGAACAAGAAGCAGAATCTCCTTCTGTTTCACAGCTTACTTTTTGTTGGGCAAACTTCTGTATTTCCTCCTTAGCATGAACTTCATCAAAAAATGATTTTGTCCCTCCTAGGGAAGAATGCCTTGAAGACAGCTGGGTGCAGCAGTTTGAATCTCACACCTGCATCTTGACATTCCCTGAATAGTGGAATAAATTTGCTGTTCTTCTATCTGGTGTGCAATGAGTAACCATTCTGCACAAACACTCTGCTGTCTCCCACTTTTAGTACTTCGGTCTTCTTCTATAATTTTGTCAGAATCAACTCCTTCTGCTGGTAGGATTGCATCTTTACTATTAAAGGTCTAGGTTGTTTTCTTATAGCCAGGTTTGGAGCATACACACAATGTGCCCTTTCAACTAACAACTCCTGCTGTGGAGTATCAGTCCAGTTGCTTATTTGTGATTTCATGAAATTAATGCAGTCTGTTCCTTCCAACATATCTGGTATAGCTGAAAATCTCAGGTTTTCCCTACACGCTTTGTCCTCTATAATTCTATTATTTTTTGAAATATCTCTTCTTTAGTGGTCTCATTCAACCAGCCTTTTCTTTATTTTGACCTCTGATTTTTGCAGCTTTATCATCTCATATGAATATCTGTTAAAAGCTTCTTCCATTTTTTCCAGCCTTTTGTTGTTTGTGTTGATATACGCCTTAAGTTTTTTGTTTATTTTAACCAGGTCTGTATGCAGTTTTCTTATATCTTCCTGTAGGCTACTGGAAGTCATGTCTGAAGGCTGCATTGCTTTTTGCTGAATAGCTGCAGAACTTTTCCAAGTCAGTGTTTCTTCCTCACGTTTTGTAGCTAATTTATTTTCAGGTCTTTTGTATTTCTTTATTCCTGGCATCCAGGCAGTGCACATACTAGCCAGTTACTGAAATTTACCCATAAACACAAGTCTACTGGCCTTCTCTGCTGAGTTTCTGTTTTCACACTGGAAGAGCTAGAAATAAGCTGTTACTCAATGTGCACCCCTTTTGGAAGTCCGAAACTACCAAGTATGTTCTCTGGTCCTTGGAACAAGAGTCTTAATTTTATCTATGGCAACAGTTTTCATGTGAGTAGTTATATAAGAAGCATTTCCCCTTAAGTCTATATAACACAGTGTTATATGTTTTGCTCACTCTAAGAATCTGCACAGTCTTTTATGTTGGTACCCATGTTCTGCAGCTACGTGATCATTTCATTGTTTCATGGTATCTCATTACATTTACATTTTTCCCTTTCAATTTTCTGATATAATTAAAGAATACTATATTTTGCTTTTAACCTTTTTGATTAAGACAGTTCATATTTCTGGAGGATTTGATAAGCAAGTAGTTTCTTTAGTTTATTTAATCTAGATTTGTATAACCTAACGTTTTTGGATTCCACTTGTTCATATGTATTTCTTCTGATATTGACCACTTGCAGTTTAGCTTGTTATTAGATCATGTTCAGTCTAATGACGGGGACCCTGTAATATATGTTTTTGTGCGTATGTGTTATGTATGTATATGTATATTGTGCACCTTCTCTGTTGATCACCACCATATCAGGAAGGTGTTTAACAAAAATTGGGCCTTAATTTTGGATGACAATTTTTTGTCCCATCAATTGGGGGAGGCCCCGAAAATTACCTTTAGAAAGGGGCGTAACTTAAAAAGCATGCTTGAGTGTCATTCACGTCCTGCCCGTCAACAAGTGTTAGCAATGACTAAGTGTGGGGCGTGTTACCAATGTAAGTATGTTCTGACA